>NC_053022.1:97464449-97558444 GCF_003073215.2 Triticum urartu | reverse complement strand
CATTTCTCATTACTCATAGGCCATTTTCTCGGCCAGCCGAATGAAGCTCTCCTCGTCTTGAAAGATTTGCAGCCCAACAGACCTGACAAAGCGACTTACTTGGCAAATCACAAAAAACTGGGCTACGGCCGTAGACCCAGCTGTTAGTCCATTTGTTTTTTTGTCCATTTGGTGGGCTGGGTGAAACAATGATGTAGCATCTATGCAGCCCATTTAAATCCCATTTGCATTTTTCTCAAAATCCGCGAACTTGCTGGGCTGGGTGAAAATATCATGTTGGGCTAGACGAAGAAATGTTATAAAAACATAAACACATGATTGCATGTCAGTAAAATATATGCAAGCTTATGTGCGCAATCACTAGGAGTTAACTTGCCAACTTATATATAAACAATTATTATTATTATTATTTTGTAAGAACTTTCAACTTACAAAATAAAATATCATTTTAATTAATTTGATGAGTTAATAGTACGTGGGGTATTATTATTCTTTAGGCTAGACGTCGGACAGTTGAGTTGGTTCTAGGGGAAAGTACTGGGAGAAAACTCAGTTTACATCGAAAAAGAAAGTGGGAGAAAATTCAGAGACCTGCTGGGTCCACCTGAGGAGGGGAATATGTTGGGAGGAAGGAGATTCAAAGCACGGCAGCCGAGTGAACTAGTTTTTTTTACGGACAAGTGAACTAGTTTACATACATAAGCAAATAGCCACTAAAAAAAGCAATCAGGTTAATGGGTTCTTAAAAGAAATATTTCAGACAAAACAGATAATTACGACACATAGGCCAATGCATGAAACACTCAGATGATAAAGGTGCTTATAAACAGATAAAGTACAACATCTAGACCTTTCTGGCACGCTTGATCATGACGATGCGGCTGTCGGTGTACTCGTCGGTTACTGGAAGCAGACACGCCCTCATGTCCAAGATCTGCCTATGCATGTCATAGCATGCGTGTGCGTCCTTGGGCGTGTAGGTTATGTAGGCTAGATTCAGAGGTACCTCCCATGTGTTCAGGTCGTCTTCTTTCAGGTTGGCGTATCAGGGGTCGATGATGGTCTCAGCAAGGTCAACCACGGAGTCCATCTCCTGCCCATTGCTGATGATCTTGTATTGCTTCTGGATGTCGACAAGCGTGTTGCACTAGATGACCGAATCGTCGCATTCTTCCTTCTCTCCACCGTAGCGAAGGTGCAGTCAGCGCTGCCGATGAAATGGGCGAATGCTCCAGAACCTGGTGCAGCCATAGGACTGAGGCGAGGCAGAGCTTCACCGAGTCCGTATCATTGGTGTACATCACATTCAACTTGGTGCAGCCATAGGACTGAACGACAAACTCAAAGGGGAACTCCTTGCTGAAGTCCATATCCAGCAGGCTCACCCCTCGGATCGCCATTGGAGTCTCTTTGAGTGAACGAGTGTGTAGGCAGCGGCAGCAGTTCGTTTTTCAGCTCTTGGGGAACTGGATTCACCAGTAAGCTGAGTGTGTACATGCGACAACAGTTACTACCCCTCCCTCATCCGCTGCACGCCCGGCAGAAGATGGACCCTCGGCCACACGTCGGTTCACAAGCGGGTCTGTATTGGTACTGTAATAACAGGAGTTAGTTGTCACTTTACTTAAATTTAATTAGCTTTAATAGAAATTTGTACTTAAAACAAGCAATGCATTCTATCGTTCTATCAGTGCCACAAGATCAACATGCACAACAATTAGAATTATTATTCTCGGGACGCACACGATCAGCACATTTGTCGCACTTTCACAAAGATAATACTACCAAGTTTGAACTGTTTGTTATGGTTGTTGTCCTCTGCATCATCATGACGTGTTTCCCAGCTTGCAAGATTCAGAACCAAGAAATAAGATCCAAATAATAAGTACAACAAAGATGCCTACACATCTCATTGATTCCCAGCTTGCAAGATTCAGAACCAACAAATAAGATCCAAATAATAAGTACAACAAAGATGCCTACACATCTCATTGCTTCTGAGCTTGCAAGATTCAGAACCAACAAATAATATTCAAATAATAAGTACAACAAAGATGCCTACACATCTCACTGATTCCCAGCTTGCAAGATTCAGAACCAACCCATTAGAGCCTTTTGATAAAGTGAATATCAGGATTAAATCCATCTTGGCAAGCCATGTCATACAATCGAAGAACTTGGCGAATGCTCTTGACCGTCACAACATCTGTAGTTGAGTATTCCTGTTTGCACAACATGTTTGCATAGCACAAACAAGGAGACAGGAGAGCATGATTTCGCTTTAATAGCGGCCTCCTTGAACTCAACCTCCAGCTCTACTTGGATGAGGTCTGCCTGGAGTTCCATGATTCAATTCATGCGCCTTTTTCTGCAGTTCACCTGAAATGAAGCAAAGATTGCATCATTCAGCTAGCAAGAAGTACTTTCTCTTGTGAGCTGGTAGGTTCTTCTTTAGTAGTTGCACTAAAATTGAGGAACATTAAGGTTGGCTGTCCGGCTCATGTAAGGTGCAACTATAATTTTCTTATCCTTTTGTGCAGTTCCACTAAAATAAAGTGCCATTGTGGTGACAGTGACGGCTCCATCTTGCAAAGGCTAATAAAATGTTGCACGAGATTACCAGCAGAACTTGACGGAGATTTTGGAAACTCCAATCACCATTTTGTGCAGTTCCACCAAAATTGAGAGATGTTGCCCACGTGACATTTTAGTTGAACTGCACAAGATACTCATTCCAAAAAAAAGTGTTTTGTGCATTTCACCAAAAGGTCACAATAGCAACAAGGTGAAATGGATATCCCTATCTGCACAGAAAGATAGAAAGTAAATAGTTGCTGGTCAATAAGAATATACGAAACATATACAAAATGAAAAGAAGCATCTTAATTATGTTCATGGAAATCACGCATGGACAGTAGAAATTTTAAAACGTCAGCAATGCTTCATGTTACCAGAAGCATTACGATCAACAATGAGATTCCTCAAATATGGGATTACTTTAATGGTGGCATTGCTTGTTTACCAGACACAGTAAATCAACAGCAGCTAAAGAGTTGGTTTAAGGGCATGGGACCATGGGGACACCAGGACACTCAGCAGCGTAAAGGAGCAACTTACTTATCATACTGGGGAAAACAGCAGGAGTGCCATTGTACTATGTGAGGGCAGCAAATCTAATCCTGGAGACCTTTTACTATGTGAGGGCAGCAAATCTAATTCTGGAGACCTTTTACTATGTGAGGGCAGCAAATCTAATCCTGGAGACCTTTTACTATGTGAGGGCAGCAAATCTAATCCTGAGACCTTTTACTATGTGAGGGCAGCAAATCTAATCTTGGAGACCTTTTACTATGTGATGGCAGCAAATCTAATCCTGGACATACTCTGTTGACTTGTCCACCAGCCGCCACTTTCTATCCTTTTCTCAACCAATAATAGATCTGTTCCTTATCCAGTTTGTACTGCGTCTTCCCATTATTTCCCTTTTCAACCAAGAGACCGGTTGGGTATCCGGTCTCTACTACTTTCACCATATTATTTCCTCTTTGAATCAAGTCCTAGATTCATCCTACAACTTTCCCCCCTTTCTTCGTTGTTTGAACAAAGCCCTAGATTCGAATGCATGAAGTAGCTTTACCTCTAATAATACTAAAAATTTAGGTGGCTTTGGAAGAGCTGATGGGAGTAGAAAAAGATGTACATACAGACACGTGGGGAGCTGGGGCAGTAGAGCAAGGCCGCTTTCGAAGAAATTATACCTGAGGGTCGCCGAGATGTCGGCGGCGGCAGGTCGGATCTGCAGACAATACGGCAGGGAGGAAGAAGGGTCGGAGGACCTCCCGAGCCGGCCATGTGTCAGAGAGAACGGCACAGGCAAAGGATTGGGCCCCTCCGGCAGCTGTGGGTTTCCTCCCTTGGCGGCGATGACCGCGTGAACGATGCACCTTTTAGTCCTCTACACACACCGGCCGAAGGGATCCGGCTGGATCTGTGACCAGTGGTGAGCAGAGAGAAAATGCCGCTACCGCTTTCTTGTTTATATCTGGAGAGGATGAGAGAATGAAGAGAGCAACCCTAGTAAAGCAAGCACTCAGGCCCCTGCGTCCATATATAGTGGAGTGATTATCTTTTCTCTCTCCACAACAAGTGTTTCAATTTTTGTATGTGGCATTAAAGAAAAGAAGCTCTCTATTTAAGGTGACTACTGTATGACTCCTACTTACTACTAGTAGTACTACAGTATTGTTCACTTGTGCTCCTCGCCCCTCCATGCATTGAACAGCCCCACGAGTGAATAAACATACAGTAAGTATTGTATTTTTATAGAACGAACAAGCTCGAACTATTTTCGCGTAGTTAAAAGTTGAGGGCGGGGCTTTTCCCGGGCAGTACGCGCGGCAGTTTTCAGGTAGGGCCAGAAGACTATTTTATTTTTTTTCAAAAAACTTCGAGACTGCCACATAGCATGGGGCCGACCCCAACGATTTTAAGCTTACAAGCATGGTACACGCTATCCTAGACTACTATACACATGAAACTGCCACACGAGCATCCGGGCTGCGCTTGGCTCTTCGCCTCTTCGGGAAGTCGAACAATGATGGAATACTACTGCACTGGAGGAGTACTACAGTACGCTTCTAGCCATCTGACACCAATTGAACTGCTGCATGTCCACCGCGTGCGGGAGGGAGAGCGTGTAGCGAAAGCTTCTCCTAGTCTTGCCAGCCAGCACGCTCATGGGCAAGGGAGGGACGCTCCTGCCTTTGCGTGTATGATAGGTGGGCCCTACAGGTGTGTGGCCAACCTGTCATACAGCCAAAGGCAGGTGCAGTTAAGTTCGCGAGGGAGAGGATAATCAAACTTCTCGTTGATGTACGAGTTGACGCGACACATCAAAGCACTGCACTCGATATATTTCAATAATTTGCGTGTGTGACTCCCAGATGCAGAGGCCGAGGGTCATCATCCTCCTTTTCGAGAAAAAACAGACGCGTGTGTGAGAGGACGAGTGCGTGCGTGCACCTCTTCTCTTCCTGTATAACGTACTACTAAACTCAGAGTACAAGTTTTTGTGGGTGGCACGATGGTGCGTGCGAGAAGTCCCGGGAGATAGGTTTAATGCATTAATTGCAATGCATGCATGCATAAAGTACGTGCATTGGTCAATTTTCTCTTAATACTTGCATGCGATGATTTAATGCACCTTGGAATCTGAACATGTGTTGGGGCACAACCAAATTGAGCCTTATAAAATGGAAAAACTAAAATTTTGAGATAAGCCATATAAAACCGGAAAGGAGGGAGTTGAAAAAGAAGTACTCCATCCGGGAATAGTGCCGCACTTCGAAACTAGAACCGTCAATAAATTTTGAGCTTGCGTCTCGTCACATTCCAAATTACTCCATGCTATATTGAATTGCAAACCTGTTCACACCGATCACAACCTAAACGGTTTCCCACTTAGGAGCGTATTAGTACTTGGTTATAAATACTAGTATGCCAAGATGACTGCACATTCCTCTTCAACTCCTCATCCACAAAAACAAACAAGTCATTCAGCATCCTTCCCTTGCGTCTGCCATGGCCAGCATGAGTTCTGGGTCGAGAGATTGCCACCAGGGAGAGGCGAGCATGGAAGTGGAAGCACGAGAGATGTCCCGCCTCGCTGCGACAGCAGCCGACATGTCCCGCCGCGCGGAAGTAGCAGCACAGAGGTCCCGCCGCGCCGCTGAAGCAACACGGAGGTCCCGCCGTGCCGTCAATGCAGCAGACTGGTCCGGCCGCACCGCGGAAGCAGCAGAGATGTTCCGCCACGCCACGAATGCAACAGAGATGTCCCGCCGTGCCGCGGCGGCCTGGGAAAATTTCTCGCGGGCAGGTGACGACTGTTACAGGCGCATGCATGCGATCATCCATAGCCAGATGGATTAGATCTCCGGCTCGGCGAGGTTGCAGGACGACATGATAGCCTCATTTGAACAGGCTACCGGCGTCATCCGGCAACTAAGGGAGGGCAATGAGAGGCTCCGGGCCGAGCGCGATCTGCTGAGGGAGAAGATCGTCCGAAGTGCAGACCTGTAGGAGGAGACTAGTGCCTTGTTGAAAAAACTTATGGACGAGAATGACATGCTCCGCAACGAGGCCAAAGGCTGGTGGAGGAATCCGTGGATGTTCTGAAGCAGCGTCTTGAGGACACGAAAGAGCTCATCGCCGCTCGCCGCGGAGACTAGTTTCCTGGTTTCTTTTGATGTAGTAATCGGTTTAGGATGTGGATTGTGTCGTCGGTTGTGAAATGTTGGGTTCTAGCGCGGATGTTTGGCCTTTGTTGGCCTCTTGGGATGTTGCGATTTCAATCTGGTAGCTTTTAGTCCTTCATGTTAGGCTGGAGTTGTGCTGAACTTCTTGTGAATTGTGGTGGTTTTCAGTAATGAAAATCGGAAGGGGCAATCCCTTCTTTGATCAAAAAAAATTAATCGTCCTTATATATTCATCAGTCTTGCTATAAGTCGCAGTAGATGCTATATAGGTCCGTCGGATCTTACATCAAGATCCATGCTTTCAGATTTTCTTTTTTCTCTCTTAAATCTCAGTCGAGTGAAACATAGCCACGCCATTAAACAGAGGCTTGGGCGCCATTAATGGAGACCTTGGGAGAGAGGTGGACGTCAGATGGAGGTCAAAGGGCTCTCCTCCCGATAAGCATGCGCAGGGGTCTGATCGCACGCCTCTCGTACTCAAATAGCTACCCTGCACGGTGCCTCCTAGCTAATAAAAAATGGGGAGGCGTGGCGGCACGTAAATGGTACTAGTAAGTAGAACGCCCACGGTTTCAATAATACTTGTGTTTCCGATTGTAACATGACAGCACTTGTTCCAAAATGACTTTATTGATTGTTAATGTGTGCGCCTTCGCAAATCGGACTGCAAATTTACCACAACATGTTGGTGCCATGCCATGGCACCAAGCCAAGTTTCATTATTTTCATGCGTGTTTTGGATTTACAGGAATTAAAAAACTAAGTTTCTCAATGTTTCCAACCCAGCCACGACGCCTAGAATTTTGAATTTCATTCCCATTTCTTGCATGGAACCTAGAAATTTACCCGAGGACACACATGTGATTTTTCAACCAACTTTGGTGCACTGGAACATGTGCTTGTATTTCAAATTTGAATTATGCACACAAAGGTGACACGTTCCCTCCCAGAACCACGAGCCTTCTTGAGAGAAGCTCCGATTTTCAAGAAGCTTATACCAAAATTTGTTCCTATTCGGCCAATTTTTTTACCATGGCATGGTACTACCATGACATGACACCATGCCAAGTTTCATGATTTTAAAACCAAGTTTCTCAATGTTCTCGACCAAGCCACGATGCCCAGATGTTTGAATTTTATTCTCATTTTTTGCATGGGACCTACTCCCTCCTTCCATCTATATAGGTCCTAATGTGTTTTTCAAGATAGCCTTTGACTATTGACAAGATTAATAGCACATGAGATGTATACTATGAAAATTATATTATTGGAAGCTCCTTTGACATACAAAATTGAAGGTATGCTTTGTGTAAGTTGCATGTCATATATTATTGCTCTAACATTTGGTCAAAGTTAGCCTCGAAAAATGCATTAGGACCTATATAGATGGAAGGAGGGAGTAGAAATTCACCCGAGGACACAAATGTGATTTTTCAACCAACTTTGGTGCACAGGAGCATGTGGTTGTAGTTCAAATTTGAATTATGCACATTAAATGACCAAAAACTCAATTAATGTGTAAATAAGGCCAAACGAAGCCGGAATAATTCCAAAATTTAACAGGGCACTCATGTAGTTCTATGTTGCCTTTGTAAATAAGCTCAAGGGAGACAATGTATATTGTTTCGCACTCAAAGGTGGCATGTTCCCTCTCAGAACCATGAGCCTTCTTGAGAGAAGCTTCGGTTTGCAAAAGCTTATACCAAAATCTGTTCCTATTCGGCCATTTTTTTACCACAACATGGTAGTACCATGACATGACATCCACGGCAAGTTTCATGATTTTCAGACGTGTTTTGGATTTACAAGAATTTTAAAACCAAGTTTCTCAATGTTCTCGGCCGAGCCACGATGCCCAGATGTTTAAATTTTATTCTCATTTCTTGCATGGGACCTAGAAATTCACCCGAGGACACAAATGTGATTTTTCAACCAACTTTGGTGCACGAGAGCATGTTCTTGTAGTTCAAATTTGACTTATGCACATTAAATGACCAGAAACTCAATTAATGTATAAAAACGACAAACGAACCCGGAATAATTCCAAAATTTAACAGGGCACTAATGTAGTTCTATGTTGCCTTTGTTAAGAAACTCAAGGGGGGCAGCGTATATCGTTTCACACTCAAAGGTGGCAGGTTCCCTCTTAGAACCACGAGCTTCAAATCGGCCCAATTTTTTACCACAACATGTTAGTGCCATGACATGACACCATGCCAAGTTTCATGATTTCCAGGCGAGTTTTGGATTTACATGAATTTAAAATCAAAGTTTCTGGATGTTCTCGGCCGAGTCATGACGCCCAGATGTTTGAATTTCATTCTCATTTCTTCCATGGGACCTAGAAATTCAACCAAGGACACAAATGTGATTTTTCAACCCACTTTGGTGCACCAGAGCATGTGCATACAATTCATATTTAGATATGCACATTAAAAGTCTAGAAACTCAATTAATGTATAAAAAGGCCAAATGAACCCGAAATAATTCCAAAATTTAACAGGGCACTCATATAGTTCTATGTTGCCTCTGTAAATAAAATCAGGGGGGAGGCAGCGTATATCGTTTCGCACACAAAGGTGACACGTTCCCTCTCGGAACCACAAGGCTTGTTGAGAGAATCTCCGGTTTTGCAAGAGGCTTATACCAAAACTTATCCCAATTCATCCAAAAATTATACTATGAAAACAGGGTTTAGATTATCCCAAACATCTCGCTACCTAGACCAATAATGTACTATGATTTGAATTCAACATAAAATGGATACAAATATTTGAATTGGAGAGCGTATGGTACATGTAGTTCATAGTGAAATATGATTACTGCTATATGTATGTTTTTTGTTATCAAGATAATATTTAAATTATTGTATAACTTGACAACAATCGTATTCAAATAAGGAAAATTGATTCAAATTTAGTCCATATGGTAGACGACAATATATATGTTCACATGGTGGAGTAAAATGTTCATATATGATGGAAGATCAAAATGTACGACTACATCAATTATAAACCGCAAGGTCACCTAACGATATATTCGAATTCAACATAACGTGGATTCAAAAATTGAAATTCGAGATCATGGCATCTATAATCATATAAAAAGGGACATTACTCTTTCTTTGGTGGGAATTGATTTTTTTTTGTTGAGGGAAGTGCGAATCGATTTGGTACTATGCAGGGTAATCTTGTTCTCCCGATTTTTTTTACATTTTTCTTGTAGTTTTTCCAATGGCATCTATAGCAATATAGTAAAAGGGGACATGACTCTCTTGTGTCTTGTATGAATTGTTTTTTTACATGTTAAGTTTGTTCTGCCGAACAAGGAATCCGCACCTTGTTATCCCGAAATTTTCAAGCTCGAGTATCTTTTGTCTCACCAGCTTTGAAACTCCCGCTTCTTCAACCCGCGTCGCGCCTTGTTATCCCGAAATTTGGACGTGCGCGAGAACTCCCTCCTCATCTGAAATCGCTCCCGCAGCCCAGACACGCGAAATCCCCCTTCTACCCCTCAGCCGGAAATGAAGCTCCACGTCGCAGTGTCAAAACCGATGGGGGTACGCTGGTAACTCACCCTACATTTCGGACAAGCGCGTCCCTAATCTTGGCTCCCCCCTCCCCCTTCGCCCCCCCATTCGTAAACCGAGGCTGCCAAAACCCGCGAAACCCCACGCTCCTCCATCGGCCTCCCGACCGCCGCCCATCCAGAGACTCTTCCCCGACTACGTCGTCCACCACAACAGCTCGCCGTCCCTCATCCACCGCACCGGATGAGGATCCGTTGTCGATCTCGTCGTCCCGCCGGATCAGCCGCCCCGTCCTCCACCTCCAAGGAGCTGCCCAATGTTTGCCTCGTTTATCACACCACCTCAATCCCCACAGTGCCATCTTGACCTGCCCCACTGGAACCGTAGCACCCTCACCAATTCCTTCGATGAAGCCGACGCCAACTCGGCGCCACCAAGGAGGTTCTGCACTCACCGCTGCATTTTATCTTTTATTCGATCTCACGGGGCTGCCGGTGCTCGATACCGAGCAGACATGGCGTGTCTCCATCGACGGTGTCGTCGCCGGCTACATCATCCACGACGTCTCTCCCCCATGTCGTTGCTTCCTCGGCGGTGACTTCCACAACAGCACTAGCTGCAGCTGCTCCGGCTCTCACTCACGCTGCGGCTCTATTCTTGTTGTCGGTCGCGCTGTTGCACTGCTCCTGCTTTCATTCGTGCTGCTGCTCTGCTCTTGCTCTCACTTGCGCTGCTGCTGCTGCACGACCTCCGGCAGCTACAGGAGTTGCTGCTTTAGCACTCGCTCGCGGTGCTACTGCATGACTTGCTCTCTACTAGTGTGTTCCCTGCTCGAGCGTCTGCTGATTTAGATCACTGCTTCTCTGCTACTAGTGCTCGAACGCCCTAAACATATATTTCAATGCTCTGTTACTAGTTCAATCAGTTTTGACAGTAAAATTCATTTTCGACTGTGAAGTTCATTTTCTTTAGTTAAGTTCAGACTGAATAGTACTTACAGCATCTGCCGGAGCGGCCGTGGCGCGGCTGATGCGTTTTACATCTAGCACTTTTTGGTGATGTATTCTACATCATCTATTGCAGATGATATTAGGGTCCCACTTCAGATTAACATTGTCTGTCTTATCATGCTTCAGCCTCGTCGCTGTACACCTTAGCGGAGCTGCTCCAACGACGGAACCGTCCATCACAGCGGAGCAGTACCCTCGGCGCCATTTCCAGAGGCCTCGGATCTTCTTCCCCGCCTCCGACAGTCACACCAGCATCATCACCATCCTCCACGTCCAACCCAATGATGCTGAGGTCCACAAGGCTATGCCAAAGAGGTTGTACACTCGTCGCATCACTTTGTTTCTCCATTCCTCTGTTCTTCCAATTCATGTGAGCCAAACACCCGGGTTGACTGAAATCCTATGTTTCCAAATGCTCTGTTTCACACGTGCATTCCTATCCTATTCCTGTGTTTTTCCTATCCCTGCGTTTATAGAATCCTCCAATTCTAAGGAGCCCTTACAGATTTACTTCATTTTTAGATAGGCGTTAAAGAAAACTCTGTGTGTTATGTCCTGCTCCTGCCGTGTCGTCATCCACCCCGTCTGTGGTGCACCATTGACAGAAGCGTTCATTGTAGCAGAGATCCCCCTGCAGACTTCCTTTCACCGCCTCAAATCATCTTCCCCGTTGCCGGCAGCCACACCAACTGCATTACCATCATCGACTGAGCAGATGAACCTGAGGACTACACAGTTCCGGAAGAGAGGTCGCATTCTTTCGTGTTTGCTTACGTTATACATCGGTTATTATTACCTGCTACTTTATGTTCAATCTTGAGTTTTGAATTGCCCATGGGTCTCATATCGAGCCAACAACGAATAGTATATGTCTACTATCTGGTTCATCTAGGTCTTCTATGTGGTTCATGTTGGGTGGGCAACAAACAATAGATGATCCATTGTCTATCTTTTTAAACTGAAGCTATAATCTACCTGCTATCATTAGTTTTGGATCCATCCACTTGTTTGCTACCATCAGTCTGGATTTTTGCATGCACCCCTTAGGCCTTACAAAATATAACTATTTGTTTATTATGCATGTCAGATATTGTACACAATCGTACTGAACATGTAGAGAAAAATAGAAGACCATTGTGTGCGAATATAATGTCATGCAGACGCCGCTCCATGGTGGGCGAAGTGGCCCCCCTCCTGCATTTCCAAATTGTATTCTAGAGGAAGATAACTGTTCAAATGGAGATTCAGAAGGAGCCGACCACGCCTGTTTACCACCTGAGGTGTTTGCTCTAACCTGGCATGCTGATGTTGGTCATATCATGCATATGGCGCCTTGCATTGCTGACATTATACATCGTATATGTCATCAGCTTAGTTTAGATTTGCTTTGTGTGAATGCCACCTGTTTGGTTTCTATATCATACTCCCACCATTCCTAAATATTTGTCTTCTTAGAGATTTCAACAAGTGACTACATACGGAACAAAATGAGTGAATCTACACTCTAAAATGTGTCTAAATACATCCGTATGTGGTAGTCCATTTGAAATCTCTAAAAAGACAAATATTTAGGAACGGAAGGAGTATATGGGAATTATGCAATGCCATCTTCTTTAGCCAGGCATCATATACGTGAATCATGCAATGCCATCCTGTTTAGCCAGTCATCGTATATGTGAATTGTATCGTGCCATATTTTTTCCATAATGTATTCCATTTGTCAACAATGTTTATACATTCATCTACTCTTCCTGTGCATCAGCCATTTGAGTCAGTCATGGGAAAATCTGGAGTGAAAACAAGGTCTTCTGAACAGTCAGTGCTACCTGTCGATGCAGATTTCTTGCTGGTTACAGATAGCTCCTCAGAGGAGGATTTAGAGAGAGATGACCAGTCGTATCCCCCCCCCGAGGTGCATGCTCTAACTTGGCTGGGTTATATTGCTCATATCATGCATATGGTGTCTTGCATTGCCATGCCATCTGCTTAGATTAGACATGCTTTGTGTGAATGCCTCCTGTTTTCTTTCTATATCAGATATGTGAATTATGCAATGCCATGGTTTTCAACCAGTTATCATATATGTGAATTATGCACCGCCATGGAGCTAGGCATCATATATGTGAATTATCTCATGCCATCTTTTTTTCATTACGTATTCCATTTGTCGACAATCTGTGTATATTGAACTACTCTTCATGTGTATCAGCCATTTGAGTCGGTTATGGAAAAATCTGGAGTGAAAACAAGGTCTTCAGAGTAGGAAATGGTACCTGTTGAAGCATATATCTCGATGGTTATAGGGAGCTCCTCAGAGGAGGATTCAGAGACAGATGACCAGTCCTATATCCCACCTGAGGTGTATGCTCTAAGTTGCAATGTTTATATTTCTCATATGATGCATATGGTGTCTTGCATTTCTTAGTTTAGACATCATATGCACAATCATCAATTCTGTCTGCTTAGTTTAGAGATCATACATGCGAGTGCCAGCTGCTTAGATATGAATCAATTATGTCAATTATATCATGCCATCCTGTATACTTAGACAACATGTTATTGAATTATTTCATCCCAACCTATTTTAGAAAGACATCATATAGTTTTGTCATGTCATCCTGTTTAGGTACTCATCATATGTTGAATTATGCCATTATATCCTGTTAAGTTATCCATCATATATCTGAAATTGTGTCATGCTATCCTGTTTAGTTAGGCATCATATATGTGAAACTATGTCATGCTGTCATGTTTGGTTAGACAACATATATATGTGAATTACCACATCTGTCTATCATACAATGTCTGTACGTTCAATTTCTTTTCTTGTTTATTAGCCATTTGAATTGGAGGGGGTGATGGCAGTATCTAAGGGAGCAAAAACCCGTTCTTCACAAAAGACAGTGCTACCCGTCGATGCAGATAGAACCATGGTTGTACTGGCCCACAAACTAGCCCCACCACACATAATCAAGACTCTTCCAGATTGCACACTTACACCGTTGGGCAGATAACTAGCTACAACCCATCTAACTGCAACCCCAGCGGATAGTAACCCACTTATAGTTGACAAAGAACCATGTCCACCACAGAGTACCCCCACACGAGCAGTTTGTAATGCTACTGCAGTGCCCAAAGCACGAAGACCACCACAGCTAACCCAAACTCCACATTTAAAGCAGAAGAGCAACTGTTCTCAGGTCAGATTCCGTAGCTATGGTCCATACTCCTTTGCTGTTGCATCACTGTATTTACTCATACCAACTACTTTCAAATTTGAAGGATCCAATTGAGACTCCAATGGCGCGACAGTTATGTTTTAAACCTATTTCTTTAACTGGATTGTTGTTCTAACTTCTTGCTCTTTGTTGATTTCAGTTTAAGTTCTATAAACAGTTATGTTCTCATGTGATGCACATTACAAGTGCTGCCAATGTTGTGTAGTTTCTCACACTTATATTCTGTCTATGCTGATGTGTCTTAAAGATATATGAGTTGAACTGTGTCTCTATCTTGATTAGGGAACATAAACTAGAATGATATGGAGAATACAGTGACCATAGTACATAGATATATGTTTGTTTCATGTTGTTATCCTGTCCACCTTACTACTGAACCGGTTTACCAAAATGAGTTGCGTATACTACAAGCTAAACCTGTGATGTGTCTGCTTGTTTCTCTTGTAGTATGCAAACAAAATATTGGAGAAGAGCACCCCACTATGCAATGGTAGAGAAAGTAATGCAGATAAGGTTCAAGATAGTGAGACAACCCTGTTGGTCTCCAAGAAAGGTGATAAAAACAATCTTGTAGACAGTTAGAAAACCCCACAGTCCTGCGTTGATGTAGTGTTCGAGTTACTGGCCAGTACCGCTGGCACAAGCTCTTCGAACTCGCTACCTGAATCACTTCGGCTTCTTTAGTCTCAACTACAAGCTGAAAGGCATCAGTCTGCTGTGCTGCGGCAAGAAGCCGAAGGACTGAGGAAGTCCCTGCAGAATTCAGATGCGTACTTTCTTGTGCAACAGCAAGCGCTGGAGGATTTAAGCGCCAAGCAAGAGAAAGTTAATAAGCTTGCTAAGCATCTTGCCAGCATTATGGGTACCCAGGATATTGTTTCTTGAACTCTACTGAAGTGGTTTCAGTTCTGGACTTGTTTTGCTGCGGTGTTTATATGCTGCTTTGTTCCCTATATTTGCACTAGTGGCGAACTTTGATGCCCAGTGGATGTAATATGTGTAATAGCCATGATAGCCTAGCATAAGTTGCTTGCTTATTTATTTCCTTGTTGTCTTGTTTATTTGTTTGCTTGTAGTCAGTGCAGTTCTTTTTCCGCGGTTTGCTAGTGGCTGCCATAACCTATTTTTTTAAAACTAGGCCACAATAACCATGGGCTAATATTTACTGTAGTGACACTGGGCCTCCTATGGGCCGTAGAAACAGTGGGCCTTCTACAGGTCGTAGAAATAATGGGCTTTCTACAGGCCGTAGAAATAATGGGCCTTCTACGGGTCGTATCATCAATGGGCCTTATACGGGCCGTATGATCGATTGGCCAAACATGGGCCAATAACAGGCCGCATTATGGCCGTAAACGGGCTAGAGTTGGAATCGTCCGTTCATGGACCGACCATAACGGGCCATCGTTAATAGGCCATATTTGATGACGCTATAAAAACGGCCCAACGTGTTAACGGACCACAAACGGGCCGCCTATAACCACGGGCTCAATTTGGCCCACAAGCAGAAAATGACAGTAACGGGCCGTAAGTAAACGAATGCTGGAAATGAGCCCAAGAATAAATGGGCTCTGAGAAGGCCGAAAGATAACATGGGCTGGAAGCGACCCAACGGAATAACGGGCCGTTAATGGGTATAAAGTGATACACTGTTCATTACGGGCCAGTTTCACCACGGGCCGTTAATGGGTGTAAAGTGATACACTGTTCATTACGGGCCAGTTTCACCACGGGTCGTTAATAGGCCAAGAGTTACATAGGGCCTCATATGGGCCGAAAGACGTCATGGGCCATACATGGGCCAGAAGTGAAAATGGGCTGGAATCATATTGGATGGCCCAGATGACGCTACTGGGCCTAATTCGGATAGGGCGTAACGGGCCTTGGGTTAGCAGGCTCTAAATGGGCTATATGCGAACAGGCCGTTGACAGGCTTTCCATGGGCCGGCCCGCCACCTTTTGACCAAGTCAAATGGGCCGGCCTTTTCATAGGAATGGGCCTTTGTTGGGCCATGCCACGTGTCGACGTATCATAGGCGCCTTCTATCCAATGAGTGGTTGACATCTGTCCCAACGATGAGCCGACACGTGTTTCCTCCAGCCAATGATGATTTTACACGTGGAAAATCCCCATTGGTCGGGGCTGTTAACGGGTTATCAGATCCAAAACCCGACCCGATAGCTTAACGACGTTCCGTTACGGTGGATGCCATGTGTCGGTCACCCTTGACGAAAGCACTTCTGTGAAGCGCGATTTATCGTCATGGAAGTGGAAACTTCCGTGATGATAATTTTGGTAATGTCATGGAACACTTCTACGATAGCACAGGTATGACTATCTTGATTCTGTCATAAATTTGACATGGATGTACATGCATGACAAAAAATGCGACCTACTGTGACAAACACGTATCATCACAGAAGTGTATTTTTTTGTAGTGTAATGGGCTTATTTATACACTTTTATATTATTTTTGGGACTAACCTACTAACCCAGGGCCCAGTGCATTGCTGTTTTTTGCCTATTTCAGTGTTTCACAGAAAAGGAATATCAAACGGAATCCAAAAGGAATGAAACCTTCAGGAGAGTTATTTTTGGAACAAACGTGATCCAGGGGACTTGGATTAGACGTCAAGAAACCAACGAGGAGGCCACAAGGCAGGGAGCCACGCCTGCCCCCTGGGCACGCCCCATACCCTCGTGGACCCCTCGTAGCTCCACCGACCTACTTCTTCCTCCTATATATATCCATATACCCCGAAAACATCCAGGACCACCACGAACCCTATTTCCACTGCCGCAACCTTCTGTACCCAAGAGATCCCATCTTGGGGCATTTTCCGGAGCTCCGTCGGAGGGGGAATCGATCACGGAGGGCTTCTACATCAACACCATAGCCTCTTCGATGATGTGTGAGTAGTTTACCTCAGACCTTCTGGTCCAAAGTTATTAGCTAGATGGCTTATTCTCTCTCTTTGGATCTCAATACAAAGTTCTCCTCGATCTTCTTGGAGATCTATTCGATGTAACTCTTTTTGCGGTGTGTTTGTCGAGATCCAATGAATTGTGGGTTTATGATCAAGATTATCTATGAACAATATTTGGTTTTTCTCTGAATTCTTATCTGTATGATTTAATTATCTTTGCAAGTCTCTTTGAATTATCAGTTTGGTTTGGCCTACTAGATTGATCTTTCTTGCAATGGGAGAAGTGCTTAGCTTTGGGTTCAATCTTGCGGTGTCCTTTCCCAGTGACAGCAGGGGCAGCAAGGCACGTATTGTATTGTTGCCATCGAGGATAAAAAGATGGGGTTTATATCATATTGCTTGAGTTTATCCCTCTACATCATGTCATCTTGCTTAATGTGTTACGCTGTTCTTATGAACTTAATACTCTAGATGCATGCTGGATAGCGGTCGATGTGTGGAGTAATAGTAGTAGATGCAGGATCGTTTCAGTCTACTGCTTGTCGCGGACGTGATGCCTATATACACGATCATGCCTAGATATTCTCCTAATTATGCACTTTTCTATCAGTTGCTCGACAGTAATTTGTTCACCCACCGTAATACTTATGCGATCTTGAGAGAAGCCACTAGTGAAACCTATGGCACCCGGGTCTATCTTTTATCATATAAGTTTCCAATCTATTTTATTTCGCAATCTTTACTTTCAATCTATATCATAAAAATACCAAAAATATTTATCTTATTATTATTATCTCTATCAGATCTCACTCTTGTAAGTGACAGTGAAGGGATTGACAACCCCTTTATCGCGTTGGTTGCGAGGTTCTTATTCGTTTGTGTAGGTACGAGGGACTTGCGTGTAGTCTCCCACTGGATTGATACCTTGGTTCTCAAAAATTGAGGTAAATACTTACGCTACTTTACTGCATCACCCTTTCCTCTTCAAGGGAGAACCAACGTAGTGATCAAGAGGTAGCAGATGGTCCGGACTCTTGCACTTGTGGCAAGCCGGTGGCTGCTTGCAGTCAACCTGGTAGTGCCCCTCCACCCCGCAGTTGAAGCACACCACCGGAGAGGCACGAGGAGCCAGAGCAGCAGAGGAGTCGACCGGAGGAGTGGGGGATGGGTCACCGAGGAGGCATGGCCCATACCGCCATTGAAGTCCTGGCCACCCTTCTTCCTCTTCTTCTTCTTCTTCTTCTTGAAAAGGCACCCTTGCCATTTCGCCCACCTGGCCCCGCCAGAGGGAGCTGAGCCTACCGCTGAGGGGGGTTGTAGCGGCGCGGGGGCGAGGCATCCGTTCGGCCAGAGCGGGCCAGTGACCAGGAACGATGACCGCGAGGGGGAGTCCTTGTCCCTCGATCGGTCAGGGGAGCGCTCGCGCTGGCGAGAATCTCGCCAAGAGGAGGTGTAACAGCCCCAAAATTGGGTTATCAATTTTTGTGCTGTTATTCTCTCCTGGCACTCATTTTCAAAATTTTCTCATGAGTTTGCTGGATGACTCTGAGAAATTTTGTCATTTTCAACCTTTCAAAATCTTGCTCATGTCTTTTTCAGTGGGCAAGACCTCATTTGCATCATCCCAAAACCTCTCAAACCCTAATTCCAAATTTTTGGAATTTGAATATGCCCTTTGTGATTACAAAGGAGCTATCATTTCCTTTGATCTGTTGATCCTCCCAATTGTTCCCAGAGATCACCCTATCTTTCTGAACTTTGGATATGCAAAAATATTGCCATGTCCAATGCAATATTTTTGAATTATGATTTATTCCTTTTCTTGCCTTTCTCAGGAATAAAATCCAAAGGCATAGCTAGCCATCTCCTAAATTCATGAGAATTGGTGGAGTTGATACTTATGCCTAATCCAAGCTCTAGCAAGTATATTGGCCATAATTAAATAAGGAAAATTGCCTTTTCCTATTTAATGCCAATATTGCATTTCTGCCATTTTCCAGAGGAACTACTATTTGTATAGCAGGGAAAATTCTCACATAAATTGTGGAGATTGTCCTTGCTATATATTAACTAGTTCCATCCTAATCTCATGTTCCTCAGTTCAAAAATTTGGCACATGATCCAATGCAAGTTTCTGCCTTCTCTGAAATTTTACAAAGGAAGTGCTTTATTCCTAACTCCAATTGAGCTATAATTTGGCAGGGTGATTAATAATGACAAATCACCTCTGGATACCAAAAATCAGCTCAATCCATCTAACCAATCTTCCTTGGCAATTTTTCAAGTTTCTGCTCAGATTTGCTTATCTGTGAAGGAAGTACCCTCATAGTTGATCAAAATGAGCTGAAACTATATCATCAGTCTCTAATGATCATATTATCACACTTCTCCAAGATTCATCTCATTCCATTGAACTATGTGAGCACAGGAGCAATTCTTTGTTTCTGTCCACATTTTCATTTTGTGAAGCAAGTGTATTTTATCTTGCTCCATTATGGCTGATAATTTTCCCAGGCCTTCTCCTATCTATATGACCTATCTCCAAAAGATTTGGACTCATTTCATCTGGCCAATTGCCTTCAGGAGTTTTCTGAAGTTTTTGGAAAGAAATGATGGCTGTGAAGGAAGTACCATTTTGGTGAGTCCATTTGGTATGAACTTTTTACAGCATCATGGTATGTTCAAATAATCAGGCTTTGCCAAGATTTAGCCTAATCCATCACTCCTAGTGAGTGCTTCATCATGATTCAGTTTCTGGGTCAGTTTTGGTGGTTGTACAACAACTATGGTAAATAGTTGTCCATTTTACCTCAAAATCCCAGGACCGTAGTCCTTTCTACCCCAAGGCTCCCAGACAACAAGTTTACCTTTTACCCTCTCTAGTTTACTCTCTAGAGTGTGGTAAAGTTTGCAGCAGTAAATTTGTGGAGCTTGTTTTACTCAGCTCACTTTGTCTCTACCCCTCTCTTTACCATGGTAAAACTCCACGCTGGAAGGACTACGCGGTAGACATAAACTTACAGCCGTAAGAACCTCAGAGCGTGCCATGCCAGTGGTGACTACGAGCGTGCCATCGCTGCCTCGGCCGTCTCTGGCCTCGCCATTAATGTCTAGCAGCTCCCCCTCGTTGTCGTCTTCCCTTTGGACTGCTGCCCCCTTCGTTTTCTTCTCCGGCGAGCCGTGCCAACGACCAGAATAGTGCGCTCCTGTGCATCGTCGTCTTCCTCAACGGTGTCCGCTTCGTCCTCTTGTCTTCGAGCCTTGCTCGTCTCCGTGACGCTCTGGCGCTCATCCGCACCCTCCTCGTCACCTTCTCACCGCTCCCCGCGAAGCTTTGGCCGTGCCTGCCGACACTGCGCTGTCGCCGGCGCACGGACATGTCGCCTCACGTGTGCCACCTCGCCCCACCCCTTCCCGAGCTCTCCCGCGGCTATAAGTAGAGCCCTCGAGCTCTTCCACAGCCACAACACCTCTCATAGCCTCCCCACTCGCATCGGAGCTCCACATCCCCCTCCATGGCCGAATGGCGGCCGTCGATCCCCCTTGGCCATCCCCTGACCCGTTCGAGAACCCCAATGGACGCGCCTTGCTCTAGCGCTCGTCCCCAGCCCCTTGCCCCCTCCATTGCCCCATCGGAGCACCTTGCTCGATGGTGGCCGAATCCCTCTCTGCAGAGAGCCTTGCTGCTCTATTCCCCGTCCTCCTCGCTGGCAATGGAGGCCACCTCTGGATGCGCCTCTCCCTCCCGATCACTTGGATAGGCTGCATGCCTCTTATGGTGGCCGGAGTCGCCGGCGTTTGCCGTCGGGGCGGGCACCTCTCTCTGTAGAAGGCGTATTCCGCCGCTGCCTCGCCCTAGAAGGTGCTTTCCCTACGCGAAAGCGTATTCTGGAAAGTACGCTTTCAGTCGCCGAAAGCGTATTTTTCACCTTCCTCGGCCGGAAATGCGTTTTCCTCTCTGGGAAACGTATTCTCAGAAAAGACACGTTCTATTTAAGCTACCAGGGACCTGTTTGTAGAAATATTTTTACAGACTAGTCCCTGAGCTTTAAACGTTCGTATCTTTTTACCCGTAACTCCGAATCAGGCGAATCCAAAGCCCACGTCTTCGTTTCGTCGATACCGTTCCATTGATGTCATTTTCATAATATTTTCACACAGTAAAAATGACCATTTTTCCCTTGCTCGTAAATGGCCCCCTCCGTGAGAGAACTGTTTCCGGCAAATCTTTTCACGATCGTTTCCCACTTCTTCCCAGAGTATTTTTCGACCCCCAGGCAAGCCAACCTCTTATCATGAGCCCCGAACCTGCATGTTGACTTTGCTTGCACCTTGTGTGTGTGTAGTTGCAGTTGTTTCATATCGTTTTTGTATGCAGTTATTCCGTTATGCTGTCTTGCATGCTTGTGTTTTCATGATATCTTTTGCCATGCTAATTAGAATGTTATTATTAATAATGCCATGTCACTACTCTACTTTATTTACATGTCATCATTATAAAATGATATGAGGATTGTAATGCACCGTTGATATGCTATTGTCATGTTCTTTATGTTATTGTTGTGCACTTGAGGAGTTCGATATTTTGCCATGCATTTGTATGCTGCATGCTCATTGTTGCATCCATGTTAAATATGCTCATGATGATGGAGAAGGAAATGAAATGACTTAATAATAAGAAACCTCCTCCGTCATCGATGGGATCGAGTCATAGTGCTGCCAAATCAAACTTTTTCAGTGCAGCCACATTTGCCTTTGTGGGAAGGCCTTAATGCGAGCTATTGTCATGATCTCTCGTCGTTGCCTCCAACTAGGGAAGGTTATGGGCATGCTTATCCTGATCAGGTAGGCAGACATAACCTTGTGTGCTTGTTGATGAGATTATGGTACCGAGTCCCCGACTGGGAGTGTTTTGACCATGACGGTGGTCGGGGTGTCTTTGGTGGACACGGGGCCACCCAGGACCAGCCCGTTGGGGATTTGGGTCGGAGTGGCCGGGAGAGCATCATGGCAGTAGATCGGTTTCGTCAGAATGTTGTTGGTCCACCCGAATGGGATGACGAGGCCATGGGTTCCGTGATGTGGGTATGGTGTGCTACCTCTGCAGAGTGTATAAAGTCTATCGATAGCAATAGTTCATAGTAGGTCCCACTATCAGGTCTTGGTCGAAATGGAGGATAAACCGAAATAATTAAGTTGGTAAATAAATATGTGATAACAAAAATATGGTGACTTGGACTATGAGATAGTCGTGAGGAGTCACGACGATATTTTGATTTGATCACGAGATGAGGTCTCGGTGAGTGTTGGAGACCAAGTGTTGGTCATGGTTGTGATCGCCGGAAAGATCACTGTTCGGTTGCGAGGCAACCCATTGATAAGAGAGTCCGAGGGACTCGGTGTACAAGTTTGCTTACATTGCATGAGTAATATATCATTATTTGCATTTAAAGAACCATGATAGGACAGAAGATGATTGCATAAAGTTAATATGCTATGTCTGCATTGGATATTATTGGTAGTTTATTTTCAGCATAGTTTCATGATGCCATTATGCCATGTTATTGCCATGTTAGAAGCATGTTTTGTTATGCCATGTTATTGCCATGTTAGAAGCATGTTTTGTTATGCCATGTTATTGCCATGTTAGAAGCATGTTTTGATATGCCATGTTATTGCCATGTTAGCTGATGCTATGATTTTGTTCATGTTTAGTTGATGTTTATCATGCCATGTTTTGTAATTAATATGAGGTAGGTTGTTGCATGCGCTCGGTTCTTGCTTTGTCTTCTGCTTGTTTGGATGCTATGTATTTGATTGTCTTGCAAGTACATTCAATGTACTGACCTGGCATGTCATGCCTGTTTTGTAGGTCATATCCATATTGTTTGCTTGATCCGTCGTGCTAGGTCGTAACCTTGTCAGTCCTGTGAGTTGTGGAGCCCAGCTAGAGTTGTTATCCTGCCAAACCAAGACTTCCGCCGCCATTCAATCAGACTTCCGTTGTCGTTTAATAGCCTTAGGGCTATGCCAGATAATTGTATTCATCAATGATGTAATTTCATATACATGTATTTGATGAATATTCTTGTACCTGGAATGCTGTATTATGGACCTATTGTGTGTCAGGTGTTATCCTGGGCTGACGTGCGAAGGCCCCCTGCTCCATGCGGATCGGGGTGCCACAGGAGGACTCCTCGACAGCCGCTGCTTTGCCCTTGAGGAGAGAGCTATGTAGCTCTGATTCCTACCGACTAGCGGAGGGAGAGGGATGCCAGGGAGCGATCGGCCGCTCGTCCTCCCGCTCTGGGGCCCGGCGCCCCGTCATCGACGTCACGTGGCATAGGATCGGGCTGCGCTGAGCCGGGAAGGGGAAGGAAGGCGGGTGCGGATGATGGGGACGAAGCGAGGTGCAGCGCGAAGGGGGGAAATGGGGCAACAGGGTGGGATCGTCAGAAGCAAGGGAAACCGCTAGGGTTAATCCCTCGAGGGGGTTGAGCAGTGCTCGCAGCCCCCTCACTCCAGGCCGAGCGCAGCCCAAGCCCACCTCCATCCCAGCACCGAGGCCCAACCTGGAACTAAGCCCCGAATCCAGAGAGCCCCCCCGACACTTGCGGCTTAGGGCCCAAGAGTCGGCCCAACCCATCACGCACCACCGCAGGATGGGAGGGAAGACTTTCCACCTGTACGGTAGGGTGCTGGCGACGCGCCGACGCAACCACCGGCATCGACCGGAACGCACGGAAGGAGCCAATGTGTGGGGTTGTAACAACAATCATCGGAGGAAGGGGACGCGCCAGAGCCAGCAAGGGCGCGCCTTGGGACGTCGCGAGGACCCGGGGCTACTCGTCGGTCTCGCCGGACGGCGCCACGACCCGGCCGCCGAGCTGAGGTCCGCCCAACCGACCATCCCCAATACCGCGAGCGACAGCCACGGCCACGACAAGCTGGGAATGCCCGTGTAGGCAGAGGAGGGAGGCGGGAGGGAGCAGGGCCACGGGGACTCACCGGAGCATCGGAGGGAGGAGTATGGCCGCTGACCTCCAGGGCCACGGCCTCCACGAGACGGTCCCCAAAGCGCCGCCCGGTGCACCGCAGCCCGGCCGTCATCGTGGCTGCGTCCGCGAGATCCTCGGCCGCCACCCAATCCGCTCAGCTCGACCATGTATCCGGAGATCCGCGCGAGCAGGGGGAACCAGGGCGAGACGACGCAGGGGCTGGAGCGAGGAGGAGACCGGAGTCGACCCCGGGCGCAGGGGAGGGGGAGCCTAGAGAGCCAGCCGACACAGCCTGCGAGGGGAGGAGCAGGGGGCGCGCGGGCCGTCAAGTGTGTCGCCAGCCGCGTTGCCAGTCGCCATCCCCCAACACAAACCAATCATATCAATTCACCAATTTACTCAAAGAACAACAAAAATCTACTCAGACACAATAACAATGACAAATCATTAGATAATAATTCATAGCATCAAAATACCATGTTTAAGTAGGGGCTTACAAACGGGTTGCGAGAGAGTGGACCGCTGAAAAGAGGTGAGGAAGATGATGAAGATGTTCAAGACGACTGTGTGATGATGGTGAAGGAAATATGCCCTAGAGGCAATAATAAAGTTGTTATTTATATTTCCTTATATAATGATAAATGTTTATTATTCATGCTAGAATTGTATTAACCAGAAACTTAGTACATGTGTGAATACATAGACAAACAGAGTGTCACTAGTTTGCCTCTACTTGATTAGCTCGTTGAATCAATGATGGTTATGTTTCCTAACCATAGACATGAGTTGTCATTTGATTAACGGGATCACATCATTAGAGAATGATGTGATTGACTTGACCCATCCATTAGCTTAGCACGATGATCGTTTAGTTTGTTGCTATTGCTTTCTTCATTACTTATACATGTTCCTATGACTATGAGATTATGCAACTCCCGAGTACCGGAGGAACACTTTGTGTGCTACCAAATGTCACAACGTAACTGGGTGATTATAAAGGTGCTCTCAGGTGTCTCCGATGGTGCTTGTTAAGTTGGCATAGATCGAGATTAGGATTTGTTACTCCGATTGTCGGAGAGGTATCACTGGGCCCTCTTGGTAATGCACATCACAATAAGCCTTGCAAGCAATGTAGCTAATGAGTTGGTTACGGGATGTAGCATTATGGAACAAGTAGAGAGATTTGCCGGTAACGAGATTGAACTAGGTATTCAGATACCGACAATCGAATCTCGGGCAAGTAAGATACTGATGACAAAGGTAACAACGTATGTTATTATGCGGTTTGACCGATAAAGATCTTCGTAGAATATGTAGTAACCAATATGAGCATCCAGGTTCCGCTATTGGTTATTGACCGAAGACGAGTCTCGGTCATGTATACGTAATTCTCGAACCCGTAGGGTCCGCACGCTTAACGTTCGGTGACGATCGGTAATATGAGTTTATGTGTTTTGATGTACCGAAGGTAGTTCGGAGTCCTGGATTTGATCACGGACATGACGAGAAGTCTCGAAATGGCTGAGACATAAAGATCGATATATTCGATGACTATATTTGGACTTCGGAAGGGTTTCGGGCAAGTTCGGATAAATACCAAAGTACCGGGGGGTTACCGGAACCCCCCGGGGAGTGTTATGGGCCTATTGGGCCTTAGTGGAGAAGAGGAGGGGCAGCCAGGGCAGGCCGCACATCCCCTCTCCCTCTAGTACGAATTGGACAAGGAGGGGGCGGTGTCGGTGTCAAAACCGGTGGATCTCGGGTAGGGGGTCCCGAACTGTGCGTCTAAGGTTGATGGTAACAAGAGACAGGGGACACGATGTTTACCCAAGTTCAGGCCCTCTCTATGGAGGTAATACCCTACTTCCTGCTTGATTGATCTTGATGAATATGAGTGTTACAAGAGTTGATCTACCACGTGATCGTAATGGCTAAACCCTAGAAGTCTAGCGTGTATGACTACGGTACTGAGTATCCCCTATCCGGACTAAGTCCTCCGGTTTATATAGACGCTGGGGGGATCTAGGGTTACATAGAGTCAGTTACATAATATGGAATATCCATAGTTGTTCGCCCAGCTTGCCTTCCACGCCAAGGAGAGTCCCATCCGTACACGGGCACCGTCTTCGGTCTTCATATCTTCACAGCCCATCAGTCCGGCCCATAGATAACAGGCCGGACGCCCGAGGACCCCTTAGTCCAGGACTCCCTCAGTAGCCCCTGAACCCGGCTTCGATGACAAGGTATCCGGCACGTAGTGCTGTCTTCGGCATTGCAAGGCGGGTTCCTCCTTCCGAACTTCAAAAAATAGTCTTCGGACGAAACGAACATGTCCGGATCTACAACGCACAGCTATAGAGGGTATAGCACTTTCATGAATCCGATCTGCTGACAACTTTAATAATGTGATGTCACGCCCTCCCGGTCTTTATTTTGAACCATTTCTTGTCCCGCCGTTCCATGTTTTGGGGGCATGGTTTTTACTAGCACGTCTTGTCGAAGCAGGGATCGTGCCCCCTTATTGCGGGATTTTCATCAGTACGGGCGTGGGTAACCCAACCGTCCCGCGAGAAAGATTCCTTAGGAATAGGCTGGTTCTTAGGCTTTAGGAGGAGGCGTTCAATACCGGAGGCCTTTATAAAGGAACCAAGGGCCGTCTTTTTACGCCAAACTTCTCTTTAGCCTTCCCAACCCCGAGTTCCAACACCCAAGGTTCGACTCCATTGCTTTCAGCCTTCCCATCATGTCCGGATCCAGCTCCCAAGGCCGATGGGTGGCTTCCTCCGTTACAGAGGAGGATATTGCAAAGCTTTGGGCAGCCAGATATCTGACTGCAGAGATCCACCACCGGCTTCCTACTCAAGGACAAGTTATCCCGACCCCCAGATCCAGCGAGAGGGTTGTGTTCATCCCCCACTTCCTCCGGGGGTTAGGGTCTACGCTTCACCCCTTCATCCGGGGGCTAATGTTTTATTACGGAATGGATTTTCATGACCTTGCCCCGGACTCGATTCTCCATGTCTCGGCGTTTATCATTACATGCGAGGCCTTCCTTCGAATCCCCCCACACTTCGGCTTATGGCTCAAGACCTTTAGTGTGAAACCTAAGATAGCCGACGGGGAACAGGTGGAGTGCGGCAGTGCTACAATCAGCCAACTCGCCAACACTCCCTGGCCAAAAGGTTCCTTTACCAAGACTTCCAATTACTGGCAGCAGGAGTGGTTTTACATTACAGAGCCCCGCAGTACTAAGTGGGTTGCTGTACCCACTTTCCGTCCTGGTGCACCGTCACAGCTTGCATCATGGGTCAACAAGGGGCTGGACTAGGGATCGATTGATGAAGTGCGGACCTTACAAAGCCGCATCCGAACCCTCCTCGAGAGAGATATCGATCTCGTTAGTGTGATTCAAGTGATGTTAGTCTGCCGAACCCTGCCCTGCCAGTGCAGGCCTCGCCGCATGTGGGAGTTTAATCCAGAAGGACCACAGACCCTCCAACACTTCTTCGGTGCCACACATGAAGGGATGTGAAAGTTATTTTTCAGGAAGCGGAAACATTGGTCGGATACCGCTGAGGATGTTGGCCTCAACTATAATCGTCTGGGTACCCCGGTAAGCACTTGGCTCTCGAATACTTTGTGGCCATGCATACAGTCATATGATACTGAGCAGGCTATCTTTTTCTAGGGTTGGATAAAGAAGGCGGAACTGATTATGTGTTCGGCCCCTCTACCCGAGGGTCCAGTGAATCCGGTCCTAACAAGGATGCTGGCCCCAACACCATACCAGATGCCGGAGAAGGAGGACGAGGCGGAGGACAAGAGGACCAAGGATGGCCTCTATTCCCAAGGGACATCGAACTTTATGTCCAGAGAAATAAAAATCCCCTCGTCCGAAGACAAAAGTAAAGGGGGGCATTATCTCTTTCCCTCCCAAGAAGAAGAGGGCCACCTCCGAAGATTGGGAGAAGCAGACTCCTAAGCGAGGCAAGATGCCTCTGGGAGGCGGCCCGGTCCTGCAGGACGTCGAAGCGTAGTCTCATGATGAGGAGGAGCCTCTGGCCCAATCGTAAGTGAACAAGGTTGTTCTAAACATATCCCGTTCTTTTCATATGATGCCTGAAATATACATTTTTTGCAGCCCAGCGCGCAGTCCCCTTCAACAATCCTCTTCCTCAGGGGACCTTCTCCCGAAGATGATGGAAAGCGCGACACCCCCATCGGCCTCTCCTTCCAATAGGGCAGACGATCTTGAGGTGTCGTCACGGAGGGTCTCCCCCGACCAACAAGTGGTGCAAGGGATGACGAAGATGTTATACGAAGGTGATACTTTGGCGGCCCATGGTCCGGGGAACAATAATGAAGACCCCGAACAGTCCGGAATGCAACCGAATACAAATAAACGGGTCCGTTCAAAGGGTGACCGTACTTCTACGGCTGCCTTCGGAGATCCAGAGGCGCCGGATATCTTGACGAACATGCTGCGGCAGGCGTCCATTTCAGAGGAACATTGTACCTTGATGGGTACGGTGGCTGAAAAGGTCCTATGTGCGAAGAGCGGATTGAATGAGGCCTTTGCGAGCCTTCCAAAAGGCTTCGAGGTTTGTAATGTAACATGTGCAATGTTGTTTTATTCAGGAAATACACCTGCGTATAGACAGTAGCCCATGAGACTCTGGTTGGCTTCCCATGGGAGGCGAACGGAGGATCAAGACGAAATTGTTGAGGACTAATCTGATTAACTTTGAACACATGCTGCTTCCCCCCTGGCTACTTCCCAGACCGCGGATATTGTCGAACTACAATGGAAGCTTAATGTGGCCAGGGATGACATTACGTTGATCAATATGCATCTTGACGAGTCGCAAGGTATGTATTCAGAGCAGTCTCTGTACATACATTTTTTTGATATAAGCATGACACTGAAAGTTGTACCTGGCTGCAGATGGTGCTGCCGCTGTTGAAATTCTTCGGGCTGAGCTAGCCCAGGCCAAGGAGCAGGCCCGGTGTAGTAATGCGGCTGCCGAGAAGGCATCGGCTGAGTTAGAAGCCGAACGGGCTGCTCGGCGTCAAGACGAGGAGAAGATATCCATGATGGCGCTTGAGCTAAAAAGTGCTGCCAGCCGCTGTGAGCTCCTTGAGAAGGAGAAAGAAGCCAAAACGGCTGAAATTGAAAAGGCTTTACGAGAAGCAAGAGAAGCGCGGTCTGAATCCAGAGCGGCCCGTGAGGAGATCCAGCAAGCTGGGGAGATTGCGGCTGCTAAGCCATTTTTACTACGGGCTAAGTTCGGCGATCTGAACTATGCTCAGCTGAACCAATTGTGGAGTTCTCCGGACGAGTTTTTAGACTTGCTGAAGAGTTCGTCCGATGCGGCGCAGTATTATCAGGCGCGAGAGTGGTACGCAACGGAGAAGCTTTTCTGGTCATAGTTTGGCGCCTCGAAGCGCCCCCTGTTGCTGAATGAGCAGATGTCCTAGTGGGCCGAGCTTCATAGGATATCCAGTGCTGCTATGAAGAACGTCATAATCCGGTTATGGCCACTTGAGCCTGTTCCAAATAGTTACTTTGGCTTGGTGCAGCGGCTTGTTGACACAGTGCCGTGTGTCGATGTTGTGAAGCGATCGGTGTGCATTGAGGGTGCATGGATGGCTTTTGCCCGAGTCAAGACATTCTGGGGGAATATGAAGACCATCGATGTTGCGGTGAAGAGTCCGCCCAAGGGCATGGACCGCCACGAGCCGGAGCATTGTTTTGAAGATGCCCTAGTAGCCGCCCGCTTGATAGAGGGTCAATGCTCGAAAGACATGATGTTCGAGTGAGGTGTATAAGAATTGTTCGAGACAATTTTATAGTGAATCTATTTGTATATTGTGTTTGAAAGCTTGTGTTCCTCCTGTGCGGCTGTTTTAATATAAACTGAAAGATTTCTAGTCGTTGGCTTCGGCCCCCTTGTAGGAAGTACAGGGGTGTTTGAAAAAGCATATGATCACTCTTGACCCAACGTCTTGGTCCATAAAGGAGGTGTCAATGCGGCGAACCAGGCAACCAGACTATAGGGCGTTAACACTTTCACTTAGCCATAGGAGTTTTATGGTGGGTCTACGACATAGCCCCTAGTATGTATGAGGCATATTCATACAATGTGTTTACATAATTGACCGCAAAAGAGGTCCTTTGTGTGACAGGGAGGAATCGCTAGAGACTCCGATAAGTCATCGAGTGGTTGACCAGCTCTCGCCGCATCATGACAGTCAGTTTTCGGCTTTCTCTACTGAGGTGCGTCACCAGGTGAACCGGTAGCACAATCGCAGTAGTTCTCCCTTTACTACCCTAGCCGATAGAGCGGAACGTAGGATAGCAAACATAGGAGCCCGGCAACCCAACTATTGACCCAAGACATGATTCGGAGCTGATGCATATAAGGCCAAACTCGCGACGCTGAAGTGCGCTGTAAAAGCTGTTCAGACTTTGTTGGCAACTCATTTGTTCCCGTACCGAGCCCCTGGCAAGTTAAGCTGGGGTATGTTTGTGAAACAACCATGGGAGGCGTATTTATTTGTGGAAACACGCAGGTAATTAATTCGGATAGTGTGAACTGGGACCTGAGCGATATGCCGATTATTAATTAATATATATGCCACGACCTTGGTCATTTGATATATCTTGGGTCGAAGGCAGAGGAAAAAGGCATGTTACAGGCTCTAAAAAAAGAGTGCGGTCTACAAAAGTTTAGTTTGGACCTCCTGTCGCACGTCTGCGCCGCCTGTCCTCAGCGAGGGGAATCCTTGAAGGAGGTAGCCCCGTAGGTGAGTGTATGGATCCGAACTCCGATGGAGTCGGTCGTATGTGTTTCTCCTTTGCGCTACCTGCTTTTAAGAAGTATTAAAAAAAGGAAAGTATATAAAAACATTACTGGAATGTTTGCATACTTATCTGTATTGTGCTTCCGCCCCTGCCCATGGTATCTTAAGTGCGTAGTTATGTATACGCGGTATAGCTTCATCGTGTATATGAGATGGGTGGCGGAAGCCGAACTGCTATTTCTGTTCCGGATTTGATCGATCTTCGTGGGGAAGTTGCTTCTGGCCCTCCGCATTTGGCTGTTGAACCATTCCGTCATCCCTATTGCCTTGCAGCCCCCTTCCCTTGTGTTCGATGTTGACCTTGCCGGCCTGCTTGAGGACCCAAAAACTTCTGTTGGTATGATTGGCTGGTTTATTGGGGTGGCCGTGTATCTGGCAGGGTCGGTCTAGTATCCTGTCTAGGTTGGATGGTCTGTCTCTGTTCGCCTTGAATAGCTTTTTCCGTTGACCGGGCTTGGGATTGCTGAATCCAGCGTTAACCGCTGTGTCGTGTGATCTATCGTTATCATTGTGACTAATGTATTTGCTTCGTAGTGGCTTACCATTACCGTCCCGGATTTCGGAAGCGCCCGAGTTGCTGGCGCTATTGCTTCTACGAGCGAGCCAGCTGTCTTCTCCCACACAAAAGCGGGTCATTAGAGCAGTAAGGGCTATCAAGAATCTAGGTCCCTCTTGACCGAGGTGGTGTGTGAGCCATTCATCCCGGACGCTGTGTTTGAAGGCCGCAAGGGCTTCCGCGTCCGGACAGTCGAGGGCTTCCTTGCTGACTCTCCGGGCTGCTGGACAATATTACTTAGGTCATCGGTATCCGGTGGTCGGACATATATATGTTCCTTGGAAGTTGTTGCGAAAGGCGTCCTCCAAGTCCTCCCAGCTGCCAATAGAATTTTCCGGATGACTGTTTAACCAGTACCAAGCTGGTCCTTTGAGTTTTAGTGGTAGGTATTTGATGGCGTGAAGGTCATATCCACGAGCCATGTGGATATGGAGGAGGAAGTCCTCAATCCATACCGCGGGATCCGTTGTTCCATCGTATGATTTGATATTCATGGGTTCGAACCTGTCTGGGAATTCATGCTCCATTACTTCATTTGTGAAGCACAGAGGGTGTGCGGCGCCTCTATGTTGGGCCACGCTGCGGTGTACCTCTAACGGAGTCCATTTGCGGTTTTCAGCTCGGGCGTGGCTAGGTTTGTCACGTCCGAATAGGTGGCCGTCGTCGCGTGTCGAGGTGTGTCCTTGCGATCCGTAGATCGCTCTTGGGTATCCTGTTTTACTACCCCAGCCCTGTTGAAGGTTGTATGTACAACCTTGAGCTATTTTGTTCTTGCCTTTACGGCGAGGTGGGGCGGTCTGTGGTTCGGCTTGAGTTGCCGCTTTAACCGGACCAAGTTGTGGTCGACCTGCCGCATTGTGCGATGATCATACGAGCTCGAACACCTTATCGTCGCCCTAGGGTAACGATCTATGCTTCGGGTAGCTTTTGGCTGGGCTACCAAGGCCGTATTTTTTGGCGGCTAGGACTTCGATCCATCTATCATTAAGCAGATCTTGGTCAGCTTGAAGCTGTTGCTGCTTCTTCTTCAGGCTCCTTGCAGTGGCTATTAGTTGGTGCTTTAAGCGCTCCTGCTCGCGAGGTTCCTCAGGAACGATGAAATCTTCGGCGCCGAGGCACACCTCATCCTCAGAGAGCGGAAGGTAATTGTCATCCTCCGAATCTTCATGCGTGGCCTGTTTACCGGGGCTATCCTGCCCGTCGTCCCGTTCATCATTAATTGTATCAACGGGGTCTTCATTGTCTTCGGCGTCATTGTCTATGCCGTCAATATTCTTGGAGTCGTAATCAAGTGTTTCGGTCGAATCCTCGACTGTTGCTATGAAGTGGGTGGCGGGTGGGAAGCAAAATTCTCCATCGTCAGCCCCTAGCTCGAGCCAGATATAGCTCGGCTGAGAGTCCTCCGCCAAGGACAGGTTTTTAATGAGTTTAGCACGCCACCCAAAGGCGAGTGTAGGAAGATGTCTGCGGCGCTGAATTCAAAGATCGATAAACGATCAAGCTCAGCGTCCGCGGGCTCGTGTGGTTCGGAACCTACAGCCGAAGGCGAGTCCGACGTTCCGGTGGCATAGGCATCAAGTGAGACCAGGTCCATGTGCGGCTCCAATGCCGCGGGATCTGCAGCCTCTGTGGTGGGGTTAATCCTCTCATCTTTGGATGGAGCGGCTTGCTCCGGCTCTAGGCCGGAGCGGTTACAGGAGCGATCCCCTGGATGCGGCCCGATGACAGATTTAGGTCATGATCATCGGGGTGATCGGGAGCGGCTACCGTGGTATCGAATCCGGCGAACATCAAGTCTCCACGGATGTCCGCGACGTAGTTCAAGCTCCCGAATCTGACCTGATGGCCAGGGGCATAGCTTTCAATCTGCTCCAGATGGCCAAACGAGTTGGCCCACAGTGCGAAGCCGCCGAACATGAAGATCTGTCCGGGGAGGAAAGTTTCTCCGTAGACAGCGCCATTATTGACGATTGAAGGGGCCATCAAACCATTCAACGACAGCATAGAGGAACTCTCAATGAAAGCACCAATGTCAGTATCAAACCCGACGGATCTCGGGTAGGGGGTCCCGAACTGTGCGTCTAAGGTTGATGGTAACAGGAGACAGGGGACATGATGTTTACCCAGGTTTGGGCCCTCTCTATGGAGGTAATACCCTACTTCCTTCTTGATTGATCTTGATGAATATGACTGTTACAAGGGTTGATCTACCACGAGATCGTAATGGCTAAACCCTAGAAGTCTAGCCTGTATGACTATAGTATTGAGTATCCCCTATCTGGACTAAGTCCTCCGGTTTATATAGACACCGGGGGGATCTAGGGTTACATAGAGTCGGTTACATAATATTGAATCTTCATAGTTCTTCGCCCAGCTTGCCTTCCACGCCAAGGAGAGTCCCATCCGGACACGGGCACCGTCTTCGGTCTTCATATCTTCACAGCCCATCAGTCTGGCCCATAGATAACAGGTCGGACACCCGAGGACCCCTTAGTCCAGGACTCCCTCAGGCGGCGCCCCCCTTTCCTTCCCCCTCTCTCCTCCTTCCCTCTCTCCTACTCCTACTCTTGGAAGGGTTGCAGTCCTACTCCTGGTGGGAGTAGGACTCCCCTTGGGGCGCGCCTAGGAGGTCCGGCCTCTCTCCCTCCTCCACTCCTTTATATACGGGGAGGGGGGCACCCCATAGACACACAAGTTTTCAGTTGATCTTTTAGCCGTGTGCGGTGCCCCCCTCCACCATAATCCACCTCGGTCATATCGTAGCGGTGCTTAGGCGAAGCCCTGCGTCGGTAGCATCATCATCACCGTCATCACACCATCGTGCTAATGGAACTTTCCCTCGAAGCTCTGCTGGATCGGAGTTCGTGGGACGTCATCGAGTTGAACATGTGCTGAACTCGGAGGTGTCGTACGTTCGGTACATGGATCGGTCGGATCGTGAAGACGTACGACTACATCAACCACATTCTGATAACGCTTCCGCTTACGGTCTATGAGGGTACATGGATGAAACTCTCCCCTCTCGTTGCTATGCATCACCATGATCTTGCGTGTGCATAGGATTTTTTTTGAAATTACTATGTTCCCCAACAGTGGCATCCGAGCCAGGTTTATGCGTAGATGTTATATGCACGAGTAGAAAACAAATGAGTTGTGGGCGTGGGTATATACATATTGCTTGCCGTCACTAGTTGATTCTTGATTCAGCGGCATTGTTCGATGAAGCGGCCCAGACCAACATTACGCGTACGCTTACGCGAGACTGGTTCTACCGACGTGCTTCGCACACAGGTGGCTAGTGGGTGTATGTTTCTCTAGCTGTAGTTGAATCGGATTCAATGAACAGGGTTCTTTCTGAAGATCAAAAAGCAATCACTATACCGCGTGTGGTTTTTGATGCGTAGGGAAGAACGGTTCTTTCTCAGCCCATAGCAGTCACGTAAAACTTGCAACAACAAAGTAGAGGACGTCTAACTTGTTTTTGCAGGGCATGTTGTGATGTGATATGGTCAAGACATGATGCTAAATTTTATTGTATGAGATGATCATGTTTTGTAGCGCAGTTATCGGCAACTGGCAGGAGCCATATGGTTGTCGCTTTATTGTATGAAATGCAATCGCCATGTAATTGCTTTACTTTATCACTAAGCGATAGTGATAGTCATGGAGGCAATAGTTGGCGTGATGACAATGATGCTTCGATGGAGATCAAGGTGTCAAGCCGGTGACGATGGTGATCATGATGGTGCTTTGGAGATGGAGATCAAAGGCACAAGATGATGATGGCCATATCATATCACTTATATTGATTGCATGTGATGTTTATCTTTTATGCATCTTATTTTGCTTAGATCGACGGTAGCATTACAAGATGATCTCTCACTAAATTTCAAGGTATAAGTGTTCTCCCTGAGTATGCACTGTTGCGAAAGTTCGTTGTGCCGAGACACCACGTGATGATCGGGTGTGATAAGCTCTACGTTCACATACAACGGGTGCAAGCCAGTTTTGCACACGCAGAATACTCGGGTTAAACTTGACGAGCCTAGCATATGCAGATATGGCATTGGAACACTAAGACCAAAAGGTCGAGCGTGAATCATATAGTAGATATGATCAACATAGTGATGTTCACCATTGAAAACTACTCCATCTCACGTGAGGATCGGACATGGTTTAGTTGATATGGATCACGTGATCACTTAGATGACTAGAGGGATGTCTATCTAAGTGGGAATTCTTAAGTAATATGATTAATTGAACTTTAATTTATCATGAACTTAGTACCTGATAGTATTTTGCATGTCTATGTTGTATTAGATAGATGGCCCGTGCTATTGTTCTGTTGAATTTTAATGTGTTCCAAGAGAAAAGCTTAGTTGAAAGATGATGGTAGCAACTACACAGACTGGGTTCGTAACTTGAGGATTATCCTCATTGCTGCATAGAAGAATTACGTCCTAGAAGCACCGCTAGGTGTACCACCCGCACCGGCAACTGCAGACATTGTGAATGCCCGGCAGTCGTGTGTTGATGACTACTCGATAGTTCAATGTGCCATGCTATACGAATTAGAACCGGGACTTCAACAACGTTTTGAATTTCATGGAGCATATGAGATGTTCCAGGAGTTGAAGTTAATATTTCAAGCAAATGCCCGGATTGAGAGATATGAAGTCTCCAATAAGTTCTACAGCTGCAGGATGGAGGAGAATAGTTCTGTCAGTGAACATATACTCAGAATGTCTGGGTATCACAACCACTTGACTCAACTGGGAGTTAATCTTCCTGATGATAGTGTCATTGATAGAGTTCTTCAATCACTGCCACCAAGCTATAAGAGCTTCGTGATGAACTATAATATGCTAGGGATGGATAAAACGATTCCCGAGCTCTTCGCAATGCTAAAGGCTGCGGAGGTAGAAATCAAGAAGGAGCATCAAGTGTTGATGGTCTACAAGACCACTAGTTTCAAGAAAAAGGGTAAAGGGAAGAAGGGGAACTTCAAGAAGAACGGCAAGCAAGTTGCTGCTCAAGTGAAGAAGCCCAAGTTTGGACCTAAGCCTGAGACTGAGTGCTTCTACTACAAAGGGACTGGTCACTGGAAGCGGAACTGCCCCAAGTATTTGGCGGATAAGAAGGATGGCAAGGTGAACAAAGGTATATGTGATATACATGTTATTAATGTGTACCTTACTAATGCTCGCAGTAGTGCCTGGGTATTTGATACTGGTTCAGTTGCTAACATTTGCAACTCAAAACAGGGACTACAGATTAAGCGAAGATTGGCTAAGGACGAGGTGACGATGCGCGTGGGAAATGGTTCCAAAGTCGATGTGATCGCGGTCGGCACGCTACCTCTACATCTACCTTGGGATTAGTTTTAGACCTAAATAACTGTTATTTGGTGCCAGCGTTGAGCATGAACATTATATCTGGATCTTGTTTGATGCGAGACGGTTATTCATTTAAATCTGAGAATAATGGTTGTTCTATTTATATGAGTAATATCTTTTATGGTCATGCACCCTTGAAGAGTGGTCTATTCTTGACGAATCTCGATAGTAGTGATATACATATTCATAATATTGAAGCCAAAAGATGCAGAGTTGATAATGATAGTGCAACTTATTTGTGGAACTGCCGTTTAGGTCATATTGGTGTAAAGCGCATGAAGAAACTCCATTCTGATGGACTTTTGGAATCACTTGATTATGAATCACTTAGTACTTGCGAACCATGCCACATGGGCAAGATAACTAAAACGCCGTTCTCCGGAACAATGGAGCGAGCAACAGATTTGTTGGAAATCATACATACTGATGTATGTGGTCCCATGAATATAGAGGCTCGCGGCGGGTATCATTATTTTCTCACCTTCACAGATGATTTAAGCATATATGGGTATATCTACTTGATGAAACATAAGTCTGAAACATTTGAAAATTTCAAAGAATTTCAGAGTGAAGTGGAAAATCATCGTAACAAGAAAATAAAGTTTCTACTATCTGATCGTGGAGGAGAATATTTGAGTTACGAGTTTGGTCTTCATTTGAAACAATGTGGAATAGTTTCGTAACTCACGCCACCCGGAACACCACAGCGTAATGGTGTGTCCGAACGTTGTAATCGTACTTTACTAGATATGGTGCGATCTATGATGTCTCTTACTGATTTACCGCTATCATTTTGGGGTTATGCTTTAGAGACGACTGCATTCACGTTAAATAGGGCACCATCTAAATCCGTTGAGATGACGCCTTATGAACTATGGTTTGTCAAGAAACCAAAGTTGTCGTTTATTAAAGTTTGGGGCTGTGATGCTTATGTGAAAAAGCTTAAACCTAATAAGCTCGAACCCAAATAGGAGAAATGTGTCTTCATAGGATACCCAAAGGAGACTATTGGGTACACCTTCTATCATAGATCCAAAGGCAAGATATTCGTTGCTAAGAATGGATCCTTTCTAGAGAAGGAGTTTCTCTCGAAAGAAGTGAGTGGGAGGAAAGTAGAACTTGACGAGGTAATTGTATCTTCTCCCTTATTGGAAAGTAGTTCATCACTGAAATCAGTTTCAGTGATTCCTACACCAGTAAGTGAGGAAGCTAATGATGATGATCATGAAACTTCTGATCAAGTTACTACCAAACCTCGTAGGTCAACCAGAGTAATATCCGCACCAGAGTGGTACGATAATCCTGTTCTAGAGGTCATGTTACTTGACCATGATGAACCTACGAACTATGAGGAAGCGACGATGAGCCCAGATTCCGCAAAATGGCTTGAGGCCATGAAATCTGAGATGGGATCCATGTATGAGAACAAAGTATGGACTTTGGTTGATTTGCCCGATGATTGGCGAGCCATCGAGAATAAATGGATCTTCAAGAAGAAGACTGACGCTGACGGTAATGTTAGTGTCTACAAAGCTCGACTTGTTGCAAAAGGTTTTCGACAAGATCAAGGAGTTGACTACGATGAGACCTTCTCACTCGTAGCGATGCTTAAGTCCGTCCGAATCATGTTAGCATTGCTGCATTTTATGATTATGAAATTTGGCAAATGGATGTAAATACTGCATTCCTAAATGGATTTCTGGAAGATGAATTGTATATGATGCAACCTGAAGGTTTTATCGATCCAAAGAGTGCTAACAAAGTGTGCAAGCTCCATCGATCCATCTATGGACTGGTGCAAGCATCTCGGAGTTGGAATAAACGTTTTGATAGTGTGATTAAAGCATATGGTTTTATACAGACTTTTAGAGAAGCCTGTATTTACAAGAAAGTGAGTGGGAGCTCTGTAGAGTTTCTAATATTATATGTGGATGACATATTGTTGATTGGAAATGATATAGAATTTCTGGATAGCATAAAAGGATACTTGAATAAGAGTTTTTCAATGAAAGACCTCGGTGAAGCTGCTTATATATTGGGCATCAAGATCTATACAGATAGATCAAGACGCTTAATTGGACTTTCACAAAGCACATACCTTGATAAAGTTTTGAAGAAGCTCAAAATGGATCTGGCAAAGAAAGGGTTCTTGCCTGTATTACAAGGTGTGAAGTTGAGTCAAACTCAATGCCCAACCACTGCAGAATATAGAGAGAAAATGAAAGGTGTTCCCTATGCTTCAGCCACAGGCTCTATCATGTATGAAATGTTGTATACCAGACCTGGTGTGTGCCTTGCTATAAGTTTAGCAGGGAGGTACCAAAGTAATCCAGGAGTGGATCACTAGATAACGGTCAAGAACATCCTGAAATACCTGAAAAGGACTAAGGATATGTTTCTTGTATATGGAGGTGACAAAGAGCTCGTCGTAAATGGTTACGTCGATGCAAGCTTTGACATTGATCCGGATGACTCAAAGTCACAGACCGGATACATGTTTTTATTAAATGGTGGAGCTGTCAGTTGGTGCAGTTCTAAGCAAAGCGTCGTGGCAGGATCTACGTGTGAAGCGGAGTACATAGCTGCTCCGGAAGCAGCAAATGAAGGAGTCAGGATGAAGGAGTTCATATCCGATCTAGGTGTCATACCTAGTGCATTGGATCCAATGAAAATCTTTTGTGACAATACTGGTGCAATTGCCTTGGCAAAGGAATCCAGATTTCACAAAAGAACCAAGCACATCAAGAGACGCTTCAACTCCATCCGCGATTAAGTCAAGGAGGGAGACATAGAGATTTGCAAGATACATACTGATACGTCTCCGTCGTATCTACTTTTCCAAACACTTTTGCCCTTGTTTTGGACTCTAACTTGCATGATTTGAATGGAACTAACCCGGACTGACGCTGTTTTCAGTAGAATTGCCATGGTGTTATTTTTATGCAGAAATAAAAGTTCTCAGAATGAACTGAAAATCAACGGAGATTATTTCTGGAATATATAAAAAATATTGCTGAAAAGATCCACGTCAGGGGGCCCACACCCTGTCCACGAGGGTGGGGGCGCGCCCTACCCCCCTGGGCGCCCCTGCCCTCGTGGACACCCTGACGCTCCACCGACCTCAACCTTGACTCCATATATTTACTTTCGGGGAGAAAAAAAATCAAAGAGAAGGATTCATCACGTTTTACGATACGGAGCCGCCGCCAAGCCCTAAACCCTCTCAGGAAGGCTGATCTGGAGTACATTCGGGGATTCGGAGAGGGGAATCTGTCGCCATCGTCATCATCAACCTTCCTCCATCACCAATTTCATGATGCTCACCGCTGTGCATGAGTAATTCCATCGTAGGCTTCCTGGACGGTGATGGGTTGGATGAGATTTATCATGTAATCGAGTTAGTTTTGTTAGGGTTTGATCCCTAGTATCCACTATATTCTGAGATTGATGTTGTTATGACTTTGCTATGCTTAATGCTTGTCTATAGGGCCTGAGTGCCATGATTTCAGATCTCAACCTATTATGTTTTCATCAATATATGAGAGTTCTTGATCCTATCTTGCAAGTCTATAATCACCTATTATGTGTTATGATCCGTTAACACTGAAGTGACAATAATCGGGCTACTTACCAGTGATGACCGTAGTTTGAGGAGTTCATGTATTCACTATGTGTTAATGCTTTGGTCCGGTACTCTATTAAAAGGAGGCCTTAATATCCCTTAGTTTCCAATAGGACCCCACTGCCACGGGAGGGTAGGACAAAAGATGTCATGCAAGTTCTTTTCCATAAGCATGTATGACTATATTCAGAATACATGCCTACATTACATTGATGAACTGGAGATAGTTCCGTGTCACTCTAGGTTATGACTGTTACATGATCGATCGCATCCAGCATAATTCTCCATCACCGATCCAATGCATACAAGCTTTTCCTATATTGTTCTTCGCTTATTTACTTTTCCGTTAATACTGTTACAATTACTACAAAACCCAAAAATATTACTTTTTCTATCTTTACCACTACTATCATATTACTTTGCTACTAAATACCTTGCTACAGATATTAAGTTTCCAGGTGTGGTTGAATTGACAACTCAGCTGCTAATACTTGAGAATATTCTTTGGCTCCCCTTGTGTCGAATCAATAAATTTGGGTTGAATACTCTACCCTCAAAAACTGTTGCGATCCCCTATACTTGTGGGTTATCACATACGGATCTGAATGTTGCAGACCCGTTGACTAAGCCTCTCTCACGAGCAAAACATGATCAGCACCAAGACTCCATGGGTGTTAGAATCATTACTGTGTAATCTAGATTATTGACCCTAGTGCAAGTGGGGTACGGAAGGAAATATTCCCTAGAGGCAATAATAAAGTTGTTATTTATAATTCCTTATATCATGATAAATGTTTATTATTCATGCTAGAATTGTATTAACCGGAAACTTAGTACATGTGTGAATACATAGACAAACAGAGTGTCACTAGTTTGCCTCTACTTGACTAGCTCGTTGAATCAATGATGGCTATGTTTCCTAACCATAGACATGAGTGTTATTTGATTAACGGGATCACATCATTAGAGAATGATATGATTGACTTGACCCATCCATTAGCTTAGCACGATGATCGTTTAGTTTGTTGTTATTGCTTTCTTCATGACTTATACATGTTCCTATGACTATGAGATTATGCAACTCCCGAGTACCGAAGGAACACTTTGTGTGCTACCAAACTTCACAACGTAACTGGGTGATTATAAAGGTGCTCTACAGGTGTCTCCGATGGTGCTTGTTGAGTTGGCATAGATCGAGATTAGGATTTGTCACTCCGATTGTCGGAGAGGTATCTCTGGGCCCTCTCCGTAATGCACATCACAATAAGCCTTGCAAGCAATGTAGCTAATGAGTTAGTTACGGGATGTAGCATTATGGAACGAGTAATGAGACTTGCCGGTAACTAGATTGAACTAGGTATTGAGATACCGACGATTGAATCTCTGGCAAGTAACATACCGACGACAAAGGGAACAACCTATGTTGTTATGCGGTTTGACCGATAAAGATCTTCGTAGAATATGTAGGAACCAATATGACCATCCAGGTTCCGCTATTGGTTATTGGCCGGAGACGAGTCTCGATCATGTCTACATAGTTCTCGAACCCGTAGGGTCCGCATGCTTAACGTTTGGTGACAATCGGTAATATGAGTTTATGTGTTTTGATGTACCGAAGGTAGTTCGGAGTCCCAGATTTGATCACGAATATGATGAGAAGTCTCGAAATGGTCGAGACATAAAGATCGATATATTGGATGACTATATTTGGACTTCAGAAGGGTTCCGGACAAGTTCGGATAAATACCGGAGTACCGTGGGGTTACCGGAACCCCCGGGGAGTGTAATGGGCCTATTGGGCCTTAGTGGAGAAGAGGAGGGGCGGCCAGGGCAGGCCGCGCCCCTCCTCTCCCTCTAGTCCGAATTAGACAAGGAGGGGGGCGACGACGCCCCCTTTCCTTCCCCCTCTCTCTTACTCCTACTCTTGGAAGGGTTGGAGTCCTACTCCCGGTGGGAGTAGGACTCCCCTTGGGGCGCGCCTAGGAGGGCCGGCCTCTCCCCCTCCTCCCGCGCCTAGTAGGACTCCCCTTGGGACACACAACTTGATCAGTTGATCTTTTAGCCGTGTGCGGTGCCTCCCTCCACCATAATCCACCTCGGTCATATTGTAGCGGTGCTTAGGCAAAGCCCTGTGTCGATAGCATCATCATCACCGTCATCATGCCGTCGCTGTGACGCCCAGATAATTACACTACAGTAATTCCTTGCTAACGATGCCACATCACCTCGATTACTATTCCTAATCTTGCGTTAGTTCGAAACCGATTCAAATTCAAATTCAAAATAAAGCAAACAATAAAAGTTTCAAACATTTAAAACTAAAGTGTTAGAAATGTGGCAAATAATTCATAGTCAATATTGGTCGAGGAGCCAACTTTTTGCAAAAGTATTTAGGGGTCCTAAAATAAGTAAAACAATGGTAAAATAATTAATTAAATGCCTTTTTAAGAATTGTAAAAATGTAAAAGTATTTTGATTGTGTACCAAACACTTTGTGTCAGTAGGGTAAACTAAAGCATTAATTTAGGGACTAGGCTTATGTTTTATAAAACTAAAAATAAACCAGAAAAGAAAAATAAGAAAAGTAAAAGAAAACAAAACACAAAAAAAGGGAAAGAGGAGACCCCCTGGCCAACTGGTCCGAACGGCCCAGCTGGCCACCGAACCAACCGGCCCAGGCCGCCCCCCCTAACTCCCTTAACTCCCTGTACCCCATAACCCTAGCCCACCCGGCGCCCCACTCCTCCCATCCCCCCCCCCACTCGCACTCCGCACTCTCCCTCTTCCCCCCGATCCAATCGGGATCGGGCTCAAATGTCGCCGCACGGGGACGCCCCCTCCCCTCCCGTCGCCGCCTCGGCCACTCCGTCATCGACCCCGCCGCGCCTCCGTCCTCCTATGCGACGCCACCTCGCCGGAGCCGCCCCATCGTCTTCGTCAGCGTCGCCATGCCAAGCCCCGCCCCACGTCGGACGCCACCTCGATCGCCTCCTCGCAGGACCTCGCGCCCTCATCCTCTTCCCCGCCGGCCGCCAGCAAGCCTCGGCGCCCCCTCCCCCCATCAACGCTGGTGAGGCCCCGGGCCTCTCCCCTTCTCTGCCTGACGCCTCGCTCATGGTCACCGCACGCTAGACCGCCCACGACGCCCGCGCCACCGCTGTACCCGTCGTCCGGTGCCCCGCGAGCTCCGGCGAGCTCGCGTCACCATCATCCGTGCCCGTGGACCCCGTGGTCGCACGCCCGCCGTGGCCTTGTTCGGCCATCGCCGCCCCCGCGCCAAACCACCGCACCGCCACGACCTCCGCTCGCCCGCTCGTTGCCGTGCTCCGGCACCCTGGTCCCCCTCTGCCCCACTGTGGCCATCGGCCTACGCGTGCACACGCGCTCGACGCGTCAGGTCTAGGCCGCCAGCCAGCTTTGCCCGTTAGCTGCGGCCGTCTCTCGCCCACACCTCCCACCGCTCCCTATGGCCGCCGCTGCTTCGCACTCCCACCGTTGCCCCGCTCGCCGCCCACGCCGACCGACTCCGGCTGCTGCCCCCACTGCTCTGCGCCGCACTTGGCCGTGCCCCTCCGGTCCCAGCCGGCACCTCTCTGGCGCCCCGCGGCTCCCCGTCGGCCTCCGCTCGGTTCTGCCCAGTCGAGCGCCCACACGCCTTGCGCCCGTAACCCGTGTAACCAGGGGGCTCCACCCCCAGAACAGTTAAAAAAAGATTGAAAATAATAATAATAATTTAATTAATTAACTAAATTAATCCTGATTAGATTAGCCTAATTAAATAATTAACCCGACTAATCTCTTATTTAAACTAACTAAATTAGTTAATTAGTAAACAGTCTATGACAAATGGGCCCCGACTGTCAGTTTGACCAAGTCAACACCCCCTGTTGACTGCTGACATCATGCTGACGTCAGCAAACACTATTCTGGATAATGTTGATTTAGATAATTAAATAAATTCTAAAAATGATTTTAATCTTTTAAAATTAATATAAAATAAACCATAGCTCGGATCAAAAAACTTTGTACATGAGAGTTGCTCAGAACGACGAGACGAATCTGGATACGCAACCGGTTCGTCCGCCATGCATCCCTAGCATCGCAAACACGCAACTTTCCCTCTCCGGTTCATCTACCCGAAAATGCGAAACACCGGGAATACTTTCCCGGATGTTTCCCCCCTTCGCCGGTATCACCTATCCCTACGTTAGGTCACCCCTAGCACAACGTATTGCCGCGTCTTTCTTTGGGATGCTTTGATTGCTCTGTTATTTATTATGTTCCCCCTCCGTTACTTCTTTCCGGTAGACCCCGAGGCTGCCGACGACCCCCAGTTCGACTACGGTGTTGACGACACGTCCTTCTTGCCAGAGCAACCAGGCAAGCCCCCCCTGATCACCAGATATCGCCTACTCTACTCTCTATTGCTTGCATTAGAGTAGTGTAACATGTTACTGCTTTCCGTTAATCCTATCATGATGCATAGCCTGTCCTTGCTACTACTGTTGTTACCTTTACCTGCAATCCTAATTCTTAGTATAGGATGCTAGTTTATCATCCGTGGCCCTACATTCTTGTCCGTCTGCTATGCTATACTATCGGGCCGTGATCACTCGGGAAGTGGTCACGGGTATATACTTATACATATATACATGCTATACAGGTGGTGATTAAAGTCGGGTCGGCTCGTAGGAGTACCCGCGAGTGATTCCGATGTTGGGGGCTGAAGGGGCAGGTGGCTCCATCCCGGTAGAGGTGGGCCTGAGTTCCCGAAGGCCCTCGACTGTTACTTTGTGGCGGAGCGACAGGGCAGGTTGAGACCACCTAGAGAGAGGTGGGCCTGGCCCTGGTCGTCGTCCGTGGTTATTTCAAAATAACACGCTTAACGAGATCTTGGTATTTGATCTGAGTATGGCTACTGGCCTATACGCACTAACCATCTACGCGAGGACAGTTATGGGCACTCGATGTCATGGTATCAGCCGAAGCCTTTGTGACGTTAGCGACTGAGTGGCGCGCGTCGGGTTGGACCGCGTAACGCAACTTCCTTTGTAATGGAGGTTGCTAGGTCTACTCTCCGGCCGCGTACACAACGTGCATGTGTGCAATGGGCGATGGGCCCAGACCCCTGCGCCATAGGATTTAGACCGGCATGCTGACCTCTCTGTTGTGCCTAGGTAGGGCTGCGACGTGTTGACCTTCCGAGGCCGGGCATGACCCAGAAAAGTGTGTCCGGACAAAGGGGATCGAGCGTGTTGGGAAATGTGGTGCACCCCTCCAGGGAAGTTAATCTATTCGAATAGCCATGATCTTCGGTCACAGGACGACTTGGAGTTGTACCTTGACCTTATGACAACTAGAACCGGATACTTAATAAAACACACCCTTCCAAGTGCCAGATACAACCCGGTGATTGTTCTCTAACAGGGCGACGAGGAGGGGATCGCCGGGTAGGATTATGCTATGCGATGCTACTTGGTGAACTTACCATCTACTCTCTTCTACATGCTGCAAGATGGAGGTGGCCTGAAGCGTAGTCTTCGATAGGATTAGTTATCCCCCTCTTATTCTGGCATTCTGCAGTTCAGTCCACTGATATGGCCCTTTACACATATATCCATGCATATGTAGTGTAGCTCCTTGCTTTCGAGTACTTTGGATGAGTACTCACGGTTGCTTTTCTCCCTCTTTTACCCTTTCCCTTCTACCTAGTTGTCGCAACCAGATGCCGGAGCCCAGATTCCAGACGCCACCGTTGACGACGACTCCTACTACACCGGAGGTGCCTACTACTACGTGCAGCCCGCTGACGACGACCAGGAGTAGTTTAGGAGGATCCCAGGCAGGAGGCCTGCGCCTCTTTCGATCTATATCTCAGTTTGTGCTATCCTTGTCGGTGTCAAAACCGGTGGATCTCGGGTAGGGGGTCCCGAACTGTGCGTCTAGGCCGGATAGTAATAGGAGGCAAGGGACACGAAGTTTTACCCAGGTTCGGGCCCTCTCGATGGAGGTAAAACCCTACGTCCTGCTTGATTAATATTGATGATATGGGTAGTACAAGAGTAGATCTACCACGAGATCAGAGAGGCTAAACCCTAGAAGCTAGCCTATGGTATGATTGTTGATGTGTATGTTGTCCCACGGACTAAAACCCTCCGGTTTATATAGACACCGGAGAGGGTTAGGGTTACATAGAGTCGGTTACAATGGTAGGAGATCTGAACATCCGTATCGCCAAGCTTGCCTTCCACGCCAAGGAAAGTCCCTTCCGGACACGGGACGGAGTCTTCAATCTTGTATCTTCATAGTCCAGGAGTTCGGCTTGAAGGTATAGTTCGGCTATCCGAACACCCCCTAATCCAGGACTCACTCAGTAGCCCCCGAACCAGGCTTCAATGACGATAAGTCCGGTGCGCAAATTATCTTCAACATTGCAAGGAGGGTTCTCCTCCAAATTCCGTATACCTGTTTGATAAAGTCTGGTTTCTTGTAGATGTTGCGCTCCTTAGCTTCTACGCCCAATAATGGCTATTTCCCACGTGTCAAACGAATATGAAAAGTCTGAGTGTTTTTTCGTTCACACCCTTAGCCACGTAAATGAGCTGCCCTATTTAAGGGGACGAGGATTTAGATCCAATCCACACCTTCTCCTCTCCACGAGTGTTCATCAGAGCGCATCCGACAAAGGTCCATTCCACCATGGCCAGCCGCCGCAACTCCTCCGCTCGCCCTTCCAGCCCTAAGCCTGGATATTGGGAGAGATGTTCCACTCCGCATAGTGAGCTAGTGACGCTCCAGACCAAGGGATTTCTCCCCCCGGCCTATATGGTCCCGGTTCGAGCCGGTCTTGCCGTCTACAACGGCGGAGAGCAAGCAGAGAATGCCCCTAATCCATCCAAAGGAGAGTGGGTGTGCCTTGTCCCTTACTTAATAAGGGGGCTTGGATTTCCCATCCACCCATTTCTCCGGGGGCTGCTGGAGTTCTACGGCCTCCAGCTACATCATCTCACGCCTGCCTCAGTATTGCATATCGCGGGCTTTGTAGCCCTTTGCGAGTTGTTCTTGGGTATTGAAGCTCATTTCGGACTGTGGAAGGAGTTGTTTTGCCTCGTGCCCCGTTTCAAGAAAGGGTCAATATATCAAGTGGGCGGAGCCGAATTATGGCGCATCACCGGGACCGAATATCTGTCCGGAACTCCAAAGAAGGCGTCTGAAGATTGGCCCTCGGAACGGTTCTATATAGAAGACGTCCCGCTGCCGGATCCTGTCCGGATCGGCCTCCCAGAATTCAATAGTGCTCCCTTAAAGAAGCGCCTAAGCTGGCGTCCATGGATCCCTCAAAGGGAAAGTGACAGGAACATCATTTACCTGATGGGTCGAATAAGATTGTTGGCCCATTCCGGACTAACCATGATCGGAGTTATGGCCGAATGCATCATGCGGGGGGTGCAGCCGCTTCAGTATAGAAGCCACCCCATGTGGGATTTCAACGGGGAGGACGACGCCACCCGCTACGGCCGTAAAGGGCCAGATTCAGTTGCCGCTCTATTAAAGATCTTGTCCACTTTGTACAAGGGAGAAGAGGAGGAATTTCTCCGCGTCAACCCGCAGGGTGGATTATCTATGCACAATCCCCCAAGCTGGGTAAGTGGTCGCATCTACTTGCTCATCCATTTAGTGTTCCCATTGTTTAATACTTAGTCTGATGACCTCAATGCAGGAACTGCGCTGGGCTGTTAAGGAAATAAGAAGCCCACCTCCACAACCCGAGGACCCAGGACGGTCTCTCGACCCGGCCTCTCAAGAGGATCCGGACATATCTGTGGAGCTGATTGATGGAGTGTTCCATCAATTGAGCGAGGACAACACTTTGGTGGCCATTATGACCGATTACCCAGGGCTAATCCCGACGCCCCAGGTACCTGAGATCGAAGTCCCAATACCCCGGATAGGGGTCTGTCCATGCGTGTTCAATTTCCTGATTGCAACCGAACTTTGCAGGGGAGGTTGTTGAGGCGGAAGGCCGAACCTGCGGCGACAAGCCAACGAGGGGCCGCAGGGCCCCGTGGGCAGAAAAGAGGTGCAGTCCGGACCGAGGCATCAGCGCAAAGGTATGGCACGCCCCTCTATCCCAGTTGTTATACCTTCGAGGCACATTTGACACTCGCGCCCTCTTCAGGACAAAGAGACCTCGCCGGACTATATCCGGAGAGGCTGCCAATCGCGCCTCCACCAGCCAGGCTCCAAAGCCTGGTTCGGGGGCGAAGGCGAACGCAAGGCGCGTGCCGGACGTTCCTCCGATGGAGGATGCAGACGGGTTGTCTGCCACCAACTCTGAGGTGGAAAGTGCCATGAACCACAGGCGTCGCCGGACAATTCTTTGCGACGCTTGCTTCTCCCAAGAGGCGTTAGATGCCTTCAATTCGGGAGATGCGCACCTCCGTGCCGCTCAAAATGGTCTAGCCAGAGCCACGGAGCAATATGTAAAAGACATGCGGGTAAGAAAATTTTGGTAAATATATATGTAGCAGTAGCCCCCGAGACTTGAAACAGTTAGAATAACTGGTTTAAGGATCATTTGATATGCAGGTTCTTACAGAAAAGAATTCCCTACTGTCCCAGGAGCTGCAAGAGTGCAAAGCCCAACTGGTGGCCGCACTAGCCGCGGCAGGGGAGCCTAAGGAGGCCCCCTCTGGTAATATACATTTTGAAAGATAAGTATTTTGCAAAGCATGGCTTTGGTGCGAATCTGACAAATAAAATTGCAGATGGCGCCGGATTGAATCCGGAAAAGCAACATCTCCTACACCAGCTAAAGGCTGGTGAGAGGGTGCTATTAAAGGTGATGGGGGAGAAGAACGTTCTCCAAGATGCCAACACCCGGTTGGGCGTCGAGCTGAAAGATGTTTGTGCCCAGCTATCAGACTCCGTGAAGGAGAATCAGCGGCTTCGGCACGGCATATTTAGTAAGTGCTTGAACGAACCATTTGAAAGAAAGTTTGGTGGGGAAGTTGACTGACAGAGCAATGTCTGTAGGTGTGTTAACAGGTCGTCCGGTGGAGGAGATGCCCGGTTCTATGGGTGACCTTCTTCCCGAGCTCTCGCAACTGCTCGATCAAGTTCGGCAGGCGATGCGAGGCGTCGCCCAGGCCCTATGGCCATCCCGTCTCCATGCCCGAAGGTATTGGAGAGCTTGCGGAGAAGCTAAAGGGAGCACGGCGGCGCTTCCAATTGTGGAAGATATCAGCCTGCCATCAAGGCGCTAGGGAGGTCCGGGCCATGGTGAAGACACGGTACTCAAAGGCTGACCCCAACCACATGGCCGAGGTCGGTCCTATAGGGCCCGATGGGAAGGAGATCCCTGTAGGCTTACTGTACGGCCATGTAGAGTTGGCCGCAAAGTACTCCCAGCAGGACTGTAAATTACACAGCCTGTTAGATGGTATTGAAGAGGAATACAATCAGTCAAAATGACTATGTAATCGAATTGACATTTATAATGCCTTCTAGCCGGATTGTAGATCATTTGTCATGGCCGACCTTTTCGCTTCAACCTCGGGGCCTGACGGTCCGGAGTGTGTCCGAATTCCCATGCAATTATATAGGAACCGGGGAATGCGTGGAGACAGGCGTAGGGGTCATTAGTGCGTGAACAGACAAGTGCCCGACTAGTTATGTTATATTACATGGTTATTAAGAAACATCTTCCAGGGAGAATAGTTCCATTAGGGGTTCCTTTCCCTGGGGGGCATGCCCTAAAGTGCATGTCCATGCTGCGAAAAGAAATGCAGGAAAAACGCCTGGGGGCACATAGATAAAGAAAAAAGATCATCTTTAGTTCACCGACCGAATATTCTCTTAAGAACGCTAGCTTTCAGCTTCACCCAGTCTGAGGTACACGTCCGGCTGATCCGGCAGTAACAATCGCAGAGGTGCTCCCTTTACCACCTAGCCGAATAATCGGGAACGTAGGGGTAAGCATAGGAGCCAGGCAACCCAGCTTGGCCAAAACTTAAGTCATATCGATGCATATAATGGTGAATAAAAGGTACATGCGGAAGTTTGACACATGTGTTAGGCATGAAGCCCGTATAAATAAGCTTATGTTTAAAGAAGCCCCCAGGTTTACTGAGCGCGGATAGCGCGTCAATTTGTGAGCCTTTAAAGGTTATAAGAGAGAGAAAAAGGGAGAAGGAGAGAAATGTAAGACGGACAGTATATAAAAAATGGACAGAGTAAGGAGACGAACACAGGATCCTGCGCTAGGCATAGAATCTTCGGAGACGGGCTGCGTTCCATGGGTTCGGCTCGAGTCGGTTATCCGATGCGTTTCGCAGGCGGTACGCTCCACCAGTCAGGACTTGCTCAATTATGAAGGGACCTTCCCACTTGGGCTTGAGTTTGTCCTTTTTCTTGTCCAGCAGGCGTAGAACTAATTCGCCAAGGTTGTAATTTTTGGCCCGTACTTCTCTGCTTTGGTATCTTCGAGCTTGCTATTGATAGAATGCGGAACGGGCTTTTGCCACGTCACGCTCCTCCTCTAATGCGTCCAAACTGTCCTGCCGATCGAGCTCGGCTTCTCTTTCCTCGTACATGCGCACTCGAGGTGAGTCATGAATTATGTCGCAAGGCAGAACTGCCTCTGCGCCGTACACCATGAAGAATGGTGTGTATCCGATGGTGTGATTCGGCGTGGTCCGCAGCCCCTAGAGTACAGAGTCGAGCTCCTCTACCCGGTGCGTGTTAGATTCCTTGAGGGGCCGCACTAGTCTAGGTTTGATGCCTCTCATGATAAGACCATTTGCACGTTCGACCTGGCCGTTAGTTTGTGGGTGATAGACGGAAGCATAATCGAGCTTTATGCCCATGTTTTTGCACCAGAGTTTTACCTCGTCGGCCGTAAAGTTCGTGCCATTATCAGTGATGATGCTGTGGGGGACGCCGTAACGGTGTACAACCCCGGATATGAAGTCTATCACAGGTCCGGATTTGGCCGTCTTAACAGGCTTGGCTTCTATCCATTTGGTGAACTTATCCACCATGACCAGTAAGTATTTATGCTTGTGGGTTCCGCCTTTAAGGGGTCCAACCATATCAAGCCCCCAGACCGCAAAGGGCCAAGTGATGGGGATAGTTTGGAGGGCGGTGGGTGGCATATGGCTTTGGTTTGCAAAGAGCTGGCAGACGGTGCATCGTTGGACTAAGTCCTGAGCGTCTGCCCGGGCCGTCGGCCAATAAAAGCCTGTACGGAAGGCCTTGCTTACCAGGGACCGGGCTGCAGCGTGATGACCGCCGAGTCCGGCATGGATTTCAGCCAGGAGATTCCGCCCCTCCTCTTCGGAGATGCACCTTTGAAGGACTCCCATAGTGCTTTTCTTATAAAGCTCTCCCTCGTGGACTCTGTAGGCTTTGGATCGCCGCACTATGCAGCGTGCCTCATTTTGGTCCTCGGGGAGTTCCTACCTAGTAAGGTAGGCGAGGAATGGTTCTGTCCACGGGGCAATGACGACCATTATTACGTGGGCTGAAGGTGTTATTTCAATGGCAGAGCCTCCGATTGTGTCAGAATATTCGGTGTCGGGCAGTGCGGTTGGGTCCGGGCTGTTATTGTTCGGCTCCCCTTCCCACGCCACGGATGGCTTGAAAAGCCTTTCCAAGAAGATGTTGGGGGGGACTACATCACGTTTTGCACCGATGCGTGCCAGGACATCTGCCGCCTGATTATTTTCCCGGGCTATATGGTGAAATTCAAGTCCCTCGAACCGAGCTGACATTTTTAGGACGACGTTGCGGTAAGCTGCCATTTTTGGATCCTTGGCATCGAAGTCTCCATTTATTTGGGAGATTGCGAGGTTCGAGTCCCCGCGCACCTCTAGGCGTTGGATCCCATGGATACTGCCATCCGGAGACCATGTAGAAGGGCCTCATATTCGGCTGCATTGTTGGAGTCCGTGTATAGAATCTGTAGTACGTATTGAACTGTGTCTACTGTGGGGGACGTCAAAACGACGCCAGCCCCCAGTCTAGCCAACATTTTGGAGCCGTCGAAATGCATGATCCAATTTGAATATGTGCCGTACTCTCTAGGGAGTTCGGCCTCCGTCCATTCTGCGATGAAGTCAGCCAAAACTTGTGACTTGATGGCTCGTCGTGGCTTATAAGTTATGTCGAATGGGAGGAGCTCGATGGCCCATTTCGCAATCCGACCCGTTGCGTCACGGTTGTTTATAATGTCGTTAAGTGGTACTTCCGAGGCCACTGTTATTGAACACTCTTGAAAGTAGTGTCGTAGCTTCCGGGATGCCATGAATACCGCGTACGCAATCTTTTGATAATGCGGGTACCGTGATTTGCAGGGAGTGAGGACAGTGGACACGTAGTAGACCGGCTTTTGAAGGGGGAATTTGTGTCCGTCCGCTTCTCGTTCGACGACGAGCACTACGCTTACAACCTGATGTGTTGCTGCGATGTACAATAGCATTGGTTCGCCGGTGTTTGGCGCGGCCAGGACTGGGTTTGTTGCCAGTATGGCTTTTATTTCGTCGAGTCCGGCCGTGGCTGCGTCCGTCCATTTGAAGTGTTCGGTGCACCGAAGGAGGCGGTAAAGGGGAAGGGCTTTTCTCCCAAGCGGGAGATAAAGCGGCTTAGAGCCGCCACACATCCAGTTAACTTTTGTATTTGTTTGAGGTCCTTTGGGATATCCAGTTGCGACAGAGCTTGGATCTTGGCTAGATTTGCTTCAATTCCTCTGCTGGATACAATGAAGCCCAAGAGATTTCTGGCTGGAACGCCGAAAACGCATTTTTCTGGGTTGAGCTTGATGTCGTATGTTCGGAGATTATCAAATGTGAGCCTCAAGTCGTCTACTAGAGATTCAACATGTCTTGTTTTGACGACCACATCATCTACGTATGCCTCCACTGTTTTACCGATCTGGCTTGCCAAACATGTCTGAATCATGCGTTGATATGTTGCGCCGGCGTTTTTAAGCCCGAAGGGCATCATGTTGAAGCAGAATGGCCCGTATGGTGTGATAAATGCTGTTGCGGCTTGGTCTGGTTCTGCCATCTTGATTTGATGGTAGCCAGAATATGCGTCGAGGAAACACAACGAATCGTGTCCTGCGGTCGCATCGATAATTTGATCGATGCGGGGGAGGGGGAAGGGATCCTTTGGGCAAGCCTTGTTAAGGTCTTTAAAATCAACACACAGGCGCCAGGATTTGTCCTTCTTTGGTACCATCACCAGGTTTGCTAGCCAGTCTGGATGTTTTATATCTCTGATGAATCCGGCCTCTAATATCTTTGCTAGCTCCTCTCCCATAGCATGTCTCTTAGGTTCGGAAAAACGCCAGAGAGCCTGTTTGACAGGTTTGAATCCTGTTTGGATATTTAAGCTGTGCTCGACCAGCCTGCGTGGGATTCCTGGCATGTATGAAGGGTGCCAGGAGAAAATGTCCCAGTTCTCTCGTAGGAACTCTCGCAATGCAGCGTCGACATCAGGGTTTAACTGTGCCCCGATGGAAGCTGTTTTATTGGGGTCCGTTGGATGGACTTGGAATTTGACTATTTCGTCCGCTGGTTTAAAGGAGGTGGATTTGGATCTTTTGTCGAGTACCACATCGTCCCTATTCACCGTAGAGCGCAGTGCAGTCAGCTCCTCAGCCGATAGGGCTTCGGATAGTGCCTCGAGGGCCAGTGCGGCTGTCTTGTTTTCGGCACGGAGTGCTATGTCCGGATCACTAGCGAGAGTGATGATCCCGTTAGGCCCGGGCATCTTGAGCTTCATGTACCCGTAATGGGGTATTGCTTGGAAGATTGTGAATGCTTCCCTCCCTAGCAAAGCGTGATAACCGCTGCTGAACGGGGCCACATGGAACGTGACCTCTCCGGACCTGTAATTGTCCGGCATGCCGAACACCACATCTAGTGTGATTTTTCCTGTACAACGCGCTTCCCGACTGGGGATTATTCCTCTAAAGGTTGTGCTGCTTCGCATGATGCGGTTCCAGTCTATATCCATTTTTTGAAGAGTTTCCTCATAAATGAGGTTCAATCCGCTGCCGCCGTCCATGAGTACCTTGGTAAGACGAAAGCCGTCCACTATTGGACTGAGGACCAATGTAGCTGGTGCTCGGGCTGTTCGGAATTTAGGTTCATTATTGGCGTTAAAGGTGATGGCCATGTCACTCCATGGGTTTATTGTTGCTACTTGGTAGACTTCGGCAAGGCTGCGGAGTGTCCTTTTTCGCATATTATTTGATGTGAAGGTCTCGAGGACTGTTAATACCGTATTGGTGTCTCTGGGGTGGCTTTCTGTGGCCTCCGGAATTAGGAGGTTTTCGCCAATTTTGGCCACCTGCCGGAGTATCCAACATGCTCTAAGGCTGTGAGTTGGTGTGGCGTCCTCTGTACTGTGAATTTTACAGGGTCCATTAAGCCATCCTTCCAGTACGGTTCCATGCCCTGTAGAGGGTTTTTGCCTTGTGGTGTTTGACCCGGGTGTCCGGCGATGATGCACCCTTTTATTTTGGACTAGGCTTGCCTTAAGGGCCGGATTGTCCCAAAATTTTGTTTCGGTTTTCCGGGCGCTTTCCATCACACAGTACTTTCGTACTATGGACGCTAAGTCAGCGAAGCATGTAATATCACGGCGACTTACGGCGTTGAGTATTCCCTTATCCGTGCAATTGTTGCAGAAGAATGAAATTGCGTCTTCCTCGCAGCAGCCCTTTATCCTGTTCATAACCAGGAGGAATCTGGCCCAGTAATGATGTACTGTTTCTTTGGGCTCTTGCCTGATTTGGGATAGATCTCTAATGTTTGGGTGGGTGGGTGGAATTAAATCCGAAGCCTTATCCCCTCAATGAAAGCACAAATGTCGGTGTCAAAACCGGCGGATCTCGGGTAGGGGGTCCCGAACTGTGCGTCTAGGCCGGATGGTAACAGGAGGCAAGGGACACGAAGTTTTACCCCTTCTGAGGCTCAGATGCCAAGGAATTTCCAAACTCGAAAATTTGGATTCCTGGATGTCGTCCAATGAATCCAGTATGACGCCTGATTCTAAGTTCAGGTCTTGAGTGATATCCTCCCCTCCGCGGACATCCGGCTTGGAGGGATCGGGAATCTGGACGTAGCGAGTCCTTAAGATAGATGAAGGGTCGCTGCACTGTCCCTCTACCATGGCAACGTGATGGGTGGCTTGGGGAGAGTTAATCTCTCTCAGATCGGTTTTAGGCCCAATCTGGTCGTAATCCGTAGCGACTCCCAGGGCGGCGAAGCGATCCAAGAGCTCGTTTATGGAGGAAAGCTCTATTGGATCTAACTGCTCGGCAAGTTCCGAGTTGACATGAAGATTGTTTTCGATGGCTCGAGAGGTCATCGTCGGCGCAGAAGCCGAACAGGTGGTCATAAGAAAACCACCTAGCCGGCGGGTTTGGCCGACAGCCAAAGCTCCCTTAGCAACGGTGCTGTCTTTAAAGACGGGGTGAGGCATCCTTCCTGATGGCGACGACACAGAGGAACTCTCAATGAAAGCACCAATGTCGGTGTCAAAACCGGCGGATCTCGGGTAGGGGGTCCTGAACTGTGCGTCTAGGCCGGATGGTAACAGGAGGCAAGGGACACGAAGTTTTACCCAGGTTTGGGCCCTCTCGATGGAGGTAAAACCCTACGTCCTGCTTGATTAATATTGATGATATGGGTAGTACAAGAGTAGATCTACCACGAGATCAGAGAGGCTAAACCCTAGAAGCTAGCCTATGGTATGATTGTTGATGTGTATGTTGTCCCACGGACTAAAACCCTCCGGTTTATATAGACACCGAAGAGGGTTAGGGTTACATAGAGTCGGTTACAACGGTAGGAGATCTGAACATCCGTATCGCCAAGCTTGCCTTCCACGCCAAGGAAAGTCCCTTCCGGACACGGGACGGAGTCTTCAATCTTGTATCTTCATAGTCCAGGAGTCCGGCTTGAAGGTATAGTTCGGCTATCCGAACACCCCCTAATCCAGGACTCCCTCAATCCTTCTTAAGGAAACTTGTTTAACTTATGTCTGTACTCAGATATTGTTGCTTCCGCTGACTCATCTATGATCGAGCACTTGTATTCGAGCCCTCGAGGCCCCTGGCTTGTATTATGCTTGTATGACTTATTTATGTTTTTAGAGTTGTGTTGTGATATCTTCCCGTGAGTCCCTGATCTAGATCGTACACATTTGCGTGCATGCTTAGTGTACGATTGAATCGGGGGTGTCACAGTCGCGCTGACAGAACTCTCCCTCGAAGCTCTGCTGGATCGAGTTCGTGGAACGTCACCGAGGTGAACGTGTGCTGAACTCGGAGGTGCCGTACGTTCGGTACTTGGATCGGTCGGATCGCGAAGACGTACGACTACATCAACCGCGTTCTCATAACGCTTCCGCTTACGGTCTATGAGGGTACATGGACGAAACTCTCCCCTCTCGTTGCCATGCATCAGCATGATCTTGCGTGTGCGTAGGAATCTTTTTGAAATTACAGCGTTCCCCAACAGATGGTTCCCCCGGCGGCACTCCGGGGGCCATCTGGAGAGAGCGGGAGAGTCTTCCCCTCCGGCTTCTCCCTCCACCCCCCCCCTAGATGGGGAGAGGTTCTCCCCTCTGGTCCTTGGCTACCATGGCTCCCACCCGGATTGGATCTCTTATTTCCGTCTCTTTGTTTTCCGGTCCTGTTTTATGACCGAACACTGTTTCTTTTATAGCCAAAGATCATTAACTTCAAGTAAGCTTAAATTTCGAGGGGATTTTTCTCCGAAAATTAGCTTTCTTGTGGTGAAAGAAAAGCTCCAACCGACTTAATGGCTGCCCACATGGGCCCATTGCACAACCAGGGGGATGGCCGCGGCCCTGCCCGTGTGGGCCCCCAGTCATCATTTTGCATTGATTTCTTCGCCAGAAAATCACATATATTCCTGAAAAAATCATATTAAATCGTCGGAGTATTTTGACCTTCCTAAGTATTGATTTTCTATAAAAAAACATGCAAAAAACATGAAGTGACACCGGGCACTAGTTTAATAGTATAAAAATGCACCAAAACTATTACTAAATGATGTAAATATATCATGATTAGTTTGGAAATTGTAGATACATTGGAGACGTATCAACATTTCTGTCGACTGTGGAGGCGTCTATGGTTACTTCTTCAAGCTTAAGATGATGTGCCGGCTGAGTTTCTCGGATTTCATAAAGTTAGGATATGTGTATATTTGTATATAAGAATAAATGTATATACGTATATATAATCGTGTGCTTATGTGTTGTGTTAAAGAAAAGACTAACGGTGGGGTTCCAGCCCCACGACATCCTTAGACTAGTCACAATGGGTAGTAACATACACATATTCCTAGACTATGTTACTACGTTCATAGTGGGTAGTAACTTAAGTGTGGTAACATGCAAAGATTCATTTATTAAGTTATAGACTCATATTGCATTGGGACATGTGATGTTACAGTAACTAGCTAAGTTACTACAACTATCTCTTTCTTCATTTACTCATTGCCACATAAGCAAATTTGCTGAGTTGGACTTGATGTTACTGCTGAAGTTACTCCCACTGTGGCTAGTCTTAGAGAAAATAGTTATGTCATAGGATCAAGAGACACGTGGGTGTGTTGTTTGTAATAAACAAAAAAAGGACCCACTCAGCCGGCGAATGTTTGTCAGAAGGGTTGGCATTTGTGAGGATAGGCGTCGACTCGTTGGCTGGGCAGCTAAGTTAACTGCCAGCCCACCTGAGTTCAAGTCCCGGCTCGGACGCGCGGTGCTCGAGGAGTTTCTCCTATAAAAAAATGCCAACAAGGGTTAGCCTTTGGATTGGTCTTTTTTTGTCGGTATTTGTGAACGTTTTGATGATATTTTTAGTTGTGTGTGAGATGACAGTTTTTTGAGAACAACATGACATTTTCTAGATGACGGTTCAACTGCCACCTCTATCATAACTAAAACTGCCAGCAAAAGTGTTGGAAATATCACCCTCTCTCAGAGCATCTCCAAAAGCCACGGAACGCGCGGCGCGCTAAAAAGTAGTTTGAGGTGCGCCCATCGCCAGGTTTGGCGCGACGCACAGTGCTGGCTCCAGCAGCCGCGCTAAAATACAGCGCGCGCGCAGCTCCAGCAGCGCGCGCGAGCAGTCCATATTTGTTGCGCCCCGCACATGTCCATATTTGTTACATTTTGGACACAAAATAAATTTCACATAGATATAAAAAACGATACCGAGATATTTTATATAGTTCACAACATAATAGATAAACAAGTTCATAGCATAGATAGATAAAAACCGAACTACGGTGCAACTACATAAAATTAAACTACGGTGCAACTAGATAAAACTACGGTGCAAAACTACTTCGAGTCCTCATCATCATCCTCATCCTCGGAGGTGTTGTCGGAGGTATCGATCCATATATCCTCCCAACGTTTGTCGTCTGACGTGAAGATCGACCTCCCACCTGCTTCAACTATATCGCACTGTGATATCGCCAAAAGCCTTCCGCCGACGCCGGTTCGCCCGCTCCGCGCGGCGCCTTGCCGTCCTCTCCGCCCAGTAGGCGCGCTCGTTGGCGAGGTCCTCCGGGTAGCGCCGGCGCCTCTCCGCCATGGCTCCCTCGTCCTCCTCGACGACGAGGAGGCGGCGCTGCAGCCGAATGTGGTCTGCACGGTCCTGGTCCGTGATCAGACGAGGCGGAGGGGCGACGGCCTGCGCCTGTTCGCGCGTGTGGACATCCCGAAAGTTCATCTGCAACGGAGGCCTCTCTAGGCGCCACGCCGCCGCGTCGTACTCGTGGGCTGCCTCGTGCGTGGTCCGAAACGTGCCGAGGCCGAGCCGGACCGGATCTCGGCGGAGTACCAGCCGTTGGGGCGCGCGCGGACGCCGCGGTAGCCTGAAGATCCCCGACGGCGCGGTGGTGGCGAGGCGCTGGAAGCGGCGAGAAAGAGTTGGAAGCGGCGAGGTGGCGAGGGGATGGGTGTGTGGCAGTGTGGTGGAGCACGTGACGAGCGCCGCATTTTATAGACGCGCGCGAAGCGGCGCACCAAATTTACCGTGCGAGTTGCCGCTATCCCCCCCCCCCCCCCCCCCCCCCCCCCCCCCCCCCCCCCCCCCCCCCCCCCCCCGCGCAATCGCTTCAGTTTCCCGCCTTCGCTGGAGCGCGTGAAAACTTGCCGCGCGCACTAAAATGGCAGTTTACCGCGCGCGTCTTTTGGCGCATCCGTTGAAAATGCTCTCAGTGAAAGATAATATTTCCGAAAAAAAAAACACAACACAAACCGAGCTCGCCTACGTCACCGCTCTCCCGGTGCGATTTCCCGTCCCCGAACCAAATTTCAAAAGGAAAGCCTTCGACCGCAGCCACACGCGCGCAGATCCCCCCTCTCCTTTCCGCCCCTCCCCGCGCACGGGCCTTCAAACCCTAGCTGTCAAGCTCCGTCCCTCGTCCTCTCATGGCGTCCCCGCGCTCGCCCGACTCGCCCCGTGGCCTCACCTTCGCGCCCTGCGACGCCGACCTCATCACGATCTACCTCCAGCGCAAGATCTCCGGGTCCCCGCTCCCCGCCGCCGCCGCCCGGTACATCCATGACGCGGACGTGTATGCGGCCGAGCCCGCCGCGCTCGTCACCGGCCTCCTCCCCGCCTCGGCGAGCAGCGACGGGGAGGGCAGGGAGTGGTACTTCTTCACCTCCGCGCGGGCCCAGAGCAGCCGGGGCACCCGCAGGTGCCGCGCCGTCGCGGGCGGGGTCGGCACCTGGCATTCGGAGAAGGCGCGGTGCGACGTGCTTGACGCGGGCGGCGCCGCCGTCGGGTACCGCCAGCCCTTCACCTACGAGCCCAAGAACGGCTGGCTGATGCTCGAGTTCAGCCAGGAAGACCCCCGCCCCGGCGAGGCCATGCCCGCCCTCTGCAAAATCTACCAGAAGCGTCGTGCTGGCCGGTCCGCCTCCAAACCCATTTCGTCTGGGTCGTCGTCGATGTCTGGATCCAAGAGGAAGGCGGCGGCCGCGGGCGAGCGCTCCGGCGTGAGGCGATGCCTGCAGTTCCGTCCGTCTCCTGCCGCAGCAAATCCGCCCACCGTGGTTGCTACATCTGATATTCAAGAAGCGTTCTTGCTTCCAATCGAGCGGCCGCAGGCAGAGCAAGAACCGCAAGAACCGCCGGTACGCAGAGCACCCACAGCCACAACGCTGATTCCCAGCTTCTCCCTGACCTTCGACCGCACCGCCTTCCTCCGCCCCGCCCAAGATTCGCCCACGCCAGCGAATTCGGACCTGAGCGACACGTCGACGGCACTACTGGGCAATTACGAGCTCGTCTCACCAGCCACCTCCGAGCTGACCTGCTACAATGCCACGACACCCTCGAGCGATATCACCGGCGCTTGGGCCTTCCAGCCGTCCGCCCTGACCTCCTCCAATGGCACCACCTTCCTCCTCCCTGGCCAAGATTGGGCCACGCCAGAGTCGTCACAAGTCAGTGAGGCATCGACGCTGGAGAGCTACAGCTGCTTCTCGCCCGACCACTCCACATCCAGGCCCACCAGACCGCCGATCAGCAACGGCACCGGCTATTGCTGGTCTTTCCCGCAGTCCAGCGAGCTATCAGCAATTTTTGGTGCCTGATCGAATGCTTTGATACGCTTCCATGTTAGGCTGAGAGGAGTGTGGGTCTGCCTCCTTTAGTTTGTAGGGATTTTTTGTTCTTGGTAGACTTGTTCAGCAGCAACTCTGCTTTCTGTTGGAACTTGGAACCGAGGCTTGGTTCAGTTAACCGACATCTTAGCGGTCCTCTGGTGATGTAACTGGGATGCACACAGCACACGTAGTTGTGGATCCTTCATTGTGCACTCTTCCTGTAGCCTTTTCCATATGATTTTGTGTCTGCTGTGCCTAATTTTTCTGATATTGTGATCGAATTCAGTGATCATTTTTTTGTTTTGCTTTTGGCCCAGTGAAGAGTAAATTAGGCTTTGGTTTCTTGTAGGATTTTCAAATGAAGAGTGAGTGATTATCCTGAAGTCTTAGTTTCTGTGTCTCATTATTGCAGGATTAATCCCTTTATCTGAAGCTGATGGCCTTTGTTTGTTCATGTTGTCATATTTTGTATAGTTTACATTTCTCACAGCTGAATGTTGTTTGTTTTGCTTATATATCCAAAAAAAATTTATGGTATCCACATGCTAGGTGTTAATATGGTGTTTACATTTCTCACAGCTGAATGCTGTTTGTTTTGTATAGTTTTCCTTATGCGTATCTGAAAATGAAAAACGTAAGTGCTCTAAATGATACTTACGTATATAAGTGGTAGAGCCCCAATATAATCAGTTAAACTTCGAGGTATATAATATGAGTAGAGCCTGAGTATATAACTTGCAGAGCCTGGATATAATTATCCTTTTTTATGTCTATCAATGGCAGTTCATTCTGTTCTGGTTTGAATTAGCAATGTACCTGTTCCTTCAATGATGTTTTAATTTGTTACTTACCTTTTACTGTTATTAACACAACAAAGTCATGGCACCAATAGTCACTCTTTTATGCAGATTCAGAAGCAATGTAGAGCTTACTGAAGTAAAACAAAGTAGGAGTATATGTTATTAGGTGTCGTAATGTTCAAGTCAAAATTGTCTTGTTTCATATCACTGACTGCACCTTTGGTCGTGACACGTCAACATAAGTGTTCTATGTTGTACTCCCTCCATTCCAAATTACTCGTCGTGGTTTTAGTTCAAATTTGAACTAAAACCACGACGAGTAATTTGGAACGGAGGGAGTATATCCCATCAGTTCTCTGAATTTTCAAACAGTGCCTAAACCAATTGATCTTATATCTTATTAATGTAGCTTCTTTTTTGGTCTTTCAGTTCATTCTCTTCTAGTTTTCATTTGTTCAGGCATTGAGCTTTCCAAGGAGGAACAAGGCCTTAGATGATGCACTGCTTGGTTTCTTGAGCAAACAGTCCCCCCCCTCCATTATTACATCATAATGAACTTTTTTGTTTTATTTTTGCGATTCATGCACCTTCATTTATTCAGGAAAAAAAATTCAGCCACTTCTGAGGATTCCTCCTAACTAGTGAACAAAGTTTTTTTTATGAGAACAAAGTTTTTGTTCTATATATTCTCTGCACCCCGCCTCACCCTCTACATTTCATACTAGCTAGATGCAAAATTGCATTACATTTTTTCCTGGTTGTTGTGGGGCGTGTTATCTTTCTCTGTGATGTTTTCTTTTTGAAGCTTATATTCATTTTTGTAGGCTAAAAAGAGCAAAGTAGATGTTGTGCAGGGATGCTTTTAGCAGATTTTCCGATTAGTACTTCTCGCAAGTAATTTTTGAAGGGTATTTTGTACTCCTTGCATTCTGATGGATGTGTCACAAAAAGTAAAAAACAATTCTCTGATTTTGTGCAAAATAAAATCTGAATGAATTTTGTGCTTATTCCTAAAAATCTGCAGCCACAAACCCCTTGGCCCTTAGGAGCTTCCACGCTCATTTGACGATAAGGCATCAGTTCATGACCTTGGTGTTAATCACCCCGAGACCCCAACTTCCTTGGGAGAACAGATGGTCTCCCATTTGACCATATGGTAACTTTGCATCCCCTTCTGCCAGAAGAAACGGGATCTAATTTTATCAAACTGGTGATGCACTCTAATTTTATCCTACTCATGAGATCAAGATCTTTTTTTTTTGAAAGAAAAGGTAGAGATAGTCTACCTTATGCATTCAAAACGGGGTAAACCCGAGTGGCCAAAGGCCGGTTACATGAAGGTGGTGTAAACGTGCACTGAGAGTGCAGCAGGCCACCACCAAGCCAGTTAAGGAAGGTTACATAAGGAGGAGGGGGGTTGAGGGAAGCAGTGCTAGGGAGTTACAAGAAAGTCGGCCCAACCTAAAATTGTGCAGCGATCTTCCGCCAGTCTGGCACACGAGTATCTAAGAAGATCAGAAACCTCGTAGAGTGTACGTGCGGCATGCCAGCTGTCCTTGTTGAAGACCCGATCGTTCCGTGCTCTCCATAACCCAACAGCGCCCGCTGCGAGCAAAACATTCCAAAGCTTCCGATAAGAATCAGCTGATGCACGGCAGCATAAGAAATCCTTCAGTGAAGATGCCGTAGTGGCTGGTGTAAGAAGTCCCTCCTTGTCCCACACTTTGTCCGCGAGCTTACATCTCAGGACGATATGATCAATGCTTTCCACTGCTGGGCAGACATCACAACCATTATGTGGCGCAATGGCCGTCCAATGCTTGTTCAACATATTATCCTTGGTGTTTAGTCTGCCTTTGAGAGCGATCCATAGAAACACTCTGTGCTTACGGGGTATGATAGGATCCCAAATGCTCGGGGCAAGTTGGCACTCCACACCTCTGAGGGCAAGTAGATCAGAGAAGTATTTGGTCGAGAGCTTTCCGTTCGTCGCCGTAGGTGTTCTGGTATCCCCCCGAGAAGGGTCTGGTTGCACCGAATGCAGAAACCAAGCAAGGTTCCGAGCTCTAGTGAGGCTGTGTTGGATAAGTTGGAGTGCAGATGAAGTGCCCACTGTCCTTCTCTGAATTGCGAAGCCACCGTGCAGTGTTTGGAGGAAGTGAAGGAAAATAGCATAAGAAAAGCAAACCGTAGCCTGCCGCATTGAAGCCAGTGGTCAAACCAGAAGGAGATCCGAGTGCCGTCTCCCAGCTTACACTGTGTTGAGTGAAGAACAAGGTGCAACGATGATTTCAAACATTTCCACATAGTGGTATCTCTGCTATGCCGGAGAGCTGAGATCTGCTTCTGACAGTACTGTGCGACGAACCAACTAACCAAGTAAAGCATGGGACTTCGCTGTGTTGATCCTAGAGGGTTTATACTCTAACAAAGGGCGCTCAACAACCAGAAATCCAAAACCAAGAAGATTGGTTAACAAGAGAACAAAAGAAATCAAGGAAGTGGCCGTTCAAATGCGATAAGGCTTTATGATTTTTTTTTAAAAAAAGGAGGAATACCTCCGACCTCTGCATCTGGACGATGCATACGGCCAATTTATTAATTATTAACACAAGACCTTACAAAGTCGTACAATATTAAGACTAAAGCCACCATCTTCGCAACCTCTGTCGCTACTCCTAGAAAAGGTGGAATAGGAAAGGTCTCACACGAACGAGCTGATGATGGAAGGCGCGGGCTCTGGCGACTCAGGCCCCTCCGCCGCCCCGCTGGCCGCCTCCCCGGCCGAGACCCCCTCGCCGCCGGCGGCCCCTTCCGCTGTGGCCTCCGCCTCCCCTGCTGCTCCCCCTCCCCGCCGGCCCCTCCCCTCCCGTCCCCTGAACCTCCCGGGCGGGTGGTTTGGGCGGACTGGGCGGAGGACGCCGACCGCGCCGCGGGCCGGCCGGTCGAGCGCCGTGACCGCGTTCCCCCGCCCGCTCCGGCTCGCCCCACGCCGCCACGCTCCGCCGGCGGCCTTACTCCCAGGGGTGGGAGTTCGCCCCCCCCCCCCCCCCCGCCGGTTGCCGCGCGCCTCGCCGGTGACCGCGGGGAAAGGTGCGGCCTTTGGGACTGGGATTGGGGAAGGCCGCCGCCGCCGGCGCCCCTCCGGTTGGGGCGTGGCTGGTCGAGCGGACCGAGGACCTGCCCTGGCCTCCTGGAAGGTCCCCACCTGGCTCGCCCCGCCGTCGCCCTCGACCGCCGGCGTGCCGCTGCTTTCCCAACGCGCTCCGTTCCGACCCTTCATCGCCTTCTTCGGCTCCTCCCGGGTCTGCTGCACTCCGTCCCCCTGCCGCCTCGCGGCCCCTCGCCCGCCGGCCCGGCCGTCCGCCGCGTCCTCGTCGCCGGGGGCGGCGGCTGGAACCCTAGCTGGGGGTGAGGGGTTGGCACCTGGGCTGGGCCTTGCCTTGTCGGGCCCTGGCCGTCAGCTGGGCCTGCTCCCTCCCCCCTCCTAGCGTGGCCGGCCCGAGCACAAGGCCTGCGATCTGTGGGCCGGCCCTACCTTCGTGTGGCGGCCCAGCGGCCTCGGCCCAGCTCCCCCTGGCCCGGGGAGGCATTTGGCTCCTGAAGGGTTTCCCTTTGCGGTCTCGCCTCCCCCCCGATACCAGACCTAGCGCCCTCCGTCCTCCTCTCCCGCCGCCGCCGGTTTCCCCCTCCCCCCCTGCGACGCCGCCGTCCGGCCCCATGACGCGCTCTTGGGGGGACGGTTCGGGACGCCCCAAACGCCCCCTGGAGGACCCTCGCCCGCCGGGCCGCGCCTCGCCGGAGGGCCAGCGGCGCGAGGCCGACCTCCGCCGTCAGCTGGCCAGTCGCGACGGCTCCGACGGGCGCCGGGCTCCTACGCGCGACTCGCACCGGTCCCCGCCGCGGGATCCTCGCCGGTCCCCCTCCTGAGAGGCCCGCCGGTCGCCTCCCCGCGATGCCCGTGAGTCCCATCGCTCGCCGCCCCGCCACGACCGTCTCTCGCCCAGACGCACCACGGGCCGCTCCCCGGCGCGGACCGACCGCCGGCTCTCCCCCCCTCGGGACAGCCGTCGGGACTGGCCCCGCTCACCTTCGCCCGCTCGTCGCCATGAGCACCCCGCGTCGCCCCCTCCTCGGGCTGAGCCCTCTGACACTGCGGCCACCCGCCGATACCAGCCTCCTCGGTCCCAGCCGAGCCATCCTCCGGGCAGCGGGGGCCCCGGGGCCCGTGGCCGCCAAGGCGCCAAGAAGAAGAAGAAGCGGGGTGCTGCCCGCACCCCCGCCAACACGGTTCTCGCACCCGCGTCTTCGGGCGCGCTCATCTCTGAGGCCCCCCGTGACCTTCCTCCGTGCTTCAACTGTGGTGAGGCTGGCCACTTCCAGGTTGACTGCCCCAACCCGCCGATGTGCTACCTTTGCAAGGAATCGGGCCATCCCGCGGTCCTCTGCCCCGACCGTCCGATGACTGGGAGCTCATGATGTACGGCCACGGCATTGAGGGCCTCGGATTCTTCCACATAGAGGTGGAAGACGTCCCCCCTCTGTCCCCTTCGCTCCTTGTTGTCGTTTCCATCGTGGGGGCCGGGGTTGCCTCGCCTGAGATGATCGAGGCGGAGCTTAACCACCTCTACCGTCGTGTCTGGGACTGGCAGGTGACCCCGACCTCGGACAGCTCCTTCACCGTGGTCTTCCCTAACGCTCTCAGCCTGGGCCTCTGCACCCGTAGCGACGACATCACCCTCGCCCTCAACAAGCTCGTCGTCAACATCTCTAAGCCCCTGTTGGATCCCAAGGCGGTTGCCGTGCTGGACACCGCTTTGATTCTCATAGCGGGCCTCCCCGACATCGCCCGCTCTGAGAAGGTGATCCGGAGCATGTCTAAGCTCCTGGGCAAGGTGGTGGTGGTGGACGAGCTCTCTCTCCGTAAGGAGGAGGAGGTCCGCGTCAAGGTCAAGTGTCTGGACTCCTCCACTCTCCGTGCCACAGTTCGAGTGTTCTTCAACGACCAGGGATTCGACCTCAAGATCTACCCCGAGCCCCACAACCACGTCGGCCGTCCTCGCCACTTCGCTGCAGATCACTTTGGTGGGGGCGGCGCGGACTCCCGCGATGATTCCCACTACCGCCGGCTGCACCCCTCCCGCCACGAGGACCCGGAGGACGACGACAAGCACTCCGGCCGCAGCCGCCCCCCCTCTCGGGACCCCTCTCCTCCCCCGGGGCGGGGAGACTCGGGTGCGGGGCGGTCGCGTGGGTTGGCCCTCCCCTCCGAGGACGCCACCTCCACGCTGCCTGCCCCCTCTCCCTCCTCCTCGGCCGAGTTCAGCGACATCTCCAGCGTCAGCCTCCTCGTCCTCCCGGCATCTTCGCCGCGCTCGCCGTGTGCTCTTCCTGTGGTGGCCACGGCCCCCCATCTCCGACCTCGGCACTTCTGCTGCCTCCGGCCTCGCCATCGTCGGTGCCTCCCCCCTCGGGTCCCCCCTGTTGGACCCATCTGGGGCGGATGCGCAGCCGCCACCCGCCTCCCCCCCGGCCACCTCCCCGGCCCCAGTGGTCGACGCGCCGGTCCTGGATTCACCGGCCCTGGACCCGCCCTCCCCTCAGGCGGTGTCTGTTGCCTGTCTGATCCCCCCGGCGTCTGCTTCCCCGACTCGCCTGCTACTGGTGACCTCCGGGGAGGTGGTCACCCCCGTCGCCCCTCACCCGCCTCGTTCGATGTCCTACGTCCGCCGGGCTCGGGCCTCGTCGACCCCGGTGACGGCCTCCCGCCGCAGCGCCCGGCTCGACGCGGACCGCCCGGCCGGCCTCCCGGCGCCGTCCATCTCCGAGCGGGCTGAGATCCGGGCTACGACCCGGAACCTCGAGACAGGTGCGACCGACATCCCTTCTAGTTCTTCTAGTTGCTCTTTCCCTGCTCTCGAAGCCGTTCCACTTGGCCGCCTTGCCAAGGTGGCCCGTGACTCGGCCATAGTTTTCAGGGGGGAGGTTGGCCCCCCTTTGGAGCTGATTGCGGCTATTCAGGCCCGTGAGATTCTCGATGGGAAACTTGCCGAGACACGGGCACGCCTCCTCCGCACCCCGGCACCCCAGCCTTCGGAGTTGCCGGCCGAGGAGATTCGGGGCCGCACTCGCTCCCGCACTGTCGCTCTTCGAGCCCGCAGTGCTTCCACCGTCCTGGGGTCAAGCAGCCCCTCCATGGCGGTTTAGATGCGTGCCCTTTTCTGGAACATTCGCGGCTTCGGCCATGACGGCCGTCGCCGCCAGCTTGTTGAGTACATCCGGGACGAGCACATTGACATCATAGCCATTCAGGAAACCATGCGCACGGACTTTTGCCTCCCCGAGCTTGACGGGCTTAGCTCCCACCTGTTCGCGTGGCATTGGCTCCCTTCTAGTGGGAACAATGGCCACTCAGGTGGCATCCTGTTAGGTGTTAAGGATTCCACCTTTGAGGTGGGAGGTATGGATCGGGGCGAGTTCTTCGTCAGTATGGAGATCTTCGAGCGTGCGCTCAACTTCAAATGGGAGGTCATCATCGTCTACGGACCGGCGGATCTCAGCCGCTCCCCGACATTCCACGCCGAGCTGCAGCAGAAGGTCTCTGCGTCCTCTCTTCCCGTTGTGGTGGGAGGGGACTTTAACCTCATCCGCTCCTCGGATGAGAAGAATAACGACCGGGTTAATCGCCCCCGGATGCAGTTGTTTAACGATTGCATCGCGGAGCTTGGCCTCCGTGAGCTAGAGCGCACGGGGGCCCGGTTCACCTGGACTAACCGCCAGGCGAACCCGACGCAGTCTATCCTGGACCGCGTCTTAGTTTCCCCGGACTGGGAGCTTCGATGCCCCCTGGCCTCAGTTCAGGCTATTACCAGGATCGGATATGACCATGTCCCCCTCCTCCTCTCCACGGCGGATGAACGCCCCCCCATCCCCCCCGGTTTCGGTTCGAGGCATTCTGGCTCAACCAAGCCGGGTTCCGCGAGGCGGTTGCGGCCAAGTGGGCCGCCGCGCGCGTCTCCCCCCACCGCTCCATGTCCGCGGTCGACTCCTGGCAGTTTTTTGTCAAGCTAGCCCGCCAGTTTATGAAGGGCTGGGGTGCGAATCTTGGCCGGGATATTCGTGAGCGCAAGAAGGCCATCTTAAGCGATATCCAGGCCCTGGACGCCCGGGCAGACATGTTCGGGATCTCCCCAGATGAGTGGATGTTGCGATACGATCTCGAGGACCAGCTCTCGGCCATCTACTCTGACAAGGAGGCCTACTGGCGGTTGCGCGGCACCCAACGTTGGGTACTTCAGGGCGACGCCAACACGGCCTACTTCCAAGCGATTGGCAACGGCCGGCGGCGCCGCAACTCCATTCATTCCTTGTGGGCGGACAACACTCAGCTTGTTCGTCCATCGGACATCCGCGCGCACGTAGATGGCTTTTATAAAGCCCTTTTTACCCCCACCCCTCGGGGTGGGGCTACACTGGCCCCTGATGCCTGGTCGGGAGACCAGCTTGTCTCCGCCGAGGCCAATGGCGCTCTAGTGGCACCTTTCTCGGAGGAGGAAGTCCTTATGGTGATCAAAGGAATGAACCCCTCCTCGGCCCCGGGCCCGTATGGACTGCCGGTTTTGTTCTTTAAAACATTCTGGCAGACCATTAAGCCGGAGGTCATGGCCCTCTTCGATGAGTTCTTCTCTGGGACCATGGACCTGGGGCGCCTGAACTATGGGATCATTACCCTCATCCCTAAAGTCCCTGGGGCCTCAGACATCCGCCAGTTTCGTCCCATCACCGTGATCAACGTGATCTTCAGGATCCTGTCCAAGGGGTACGCCAATAGGGTGACCCTGCTTGCAGATTCTATTACCCACCCCAACCAGTCTGCCTTCATACAAGGCCGATATATTTTGGATGGGGTGTTAGTCTTCCACGAAGTCCTCCACAAAGTTCGAGCGAAAAACCTCCGCACGGTGTTCCTTAAGCTCGACTTCCACAAGGCCTACGACACGGTTCACTGGCCCTTCCTTCGGGAAGTTTTGCTTCGGAAAGGCTTCAACGACCGCTGGGTGACACGGGTTATGCAACTCGTCACCTGCGGCCGGACGGCGGTCAACATCAACGGTGAGATCGGGCCCTACTTCCCCACCTTATGCGGGGTGCGCCAAGGAGACCCGTTCTCCCCGTTTCTCTTTAACATGGTGGTCGATGCCCCTGCTGTCATCCTGGATAAGGCCAAGGCCTGCGGCCATATTCGGGGCGTGGTTCCTCACCTTGTTGGTGCGGGAGGGGTCTCCCTCGACCCCTCACCTTGTTGGTGCGGGAGGCGTCTCCCTCCTCCAGTATGCGGACGACACCATTATCATGGTTGAAGGCTCCACTTCCGACATCGCCAACCTGAAGTTCCTTCTTCTATGCTTCCAACAAATGTCTGGACTCACCATTAACTTCGACAAGAGCGAAGTGATGGTCCTTGGCTACAACCCGGACGAAGCCTTGTCCATTGCTGACCGGCTTAACTGCCTCCTGGGCACCTTCCCCACCTCTTACTTGGGGGTGCCCATTAGTGACTCCAGACTCACCGTCGCGGATCTTCGACCGACGGTGACTAGGATGCAGCACAGGATTGAACCCTGGAGGGGCCGCTGGCTGTCGAAGGCCGCCAGGGTGATCCTTATCAATTCCTCGCTGGCGAGCCTCCTCTGGTTCCTCTTGAGCTTCTACTGCCTTCATGAGACCCTCCACCAGGAGGTGGACAAATACCAATCGAGGTTCTTCTGGGTTGGCGAGGATGGCAAACAGAAGTACCACATGGTGGCTGGTCTGACATTTGCAAGCCCAAAGACCAGGGGGGCCTTGGGATCCTCTCTTCCCGACGCATGAACATTGCCCTCCTGACTCGCTGGCTGTGGCGTATTGCCAACGGGGAGGGAGGCCTCTGGCTTACCATCATCCGCAATAAATACCTTCGTGGCCAGCCTCTCGCCTTTTGCCAACGTACGGGCGGTTCCCAGTTCTGGCAGTCTGTGATCCAGCTCCTGCCCGTACTACGCATTGGTACCTCTATATCTGTTGGCTCCGGAGCCTCGACCCTGTTTTGGTTCGACCGTTGGCTAGGGGACGTCCCCCTAGCGGTGCGTTTCCCTGAGCTATTTGCCATTGCGGTTGACCCTCGAGTCTCGGTCGAGACGGCCCTTATTGACTTAGGGCGTCTCGCCTTCCGGCGCCCGTTTGGTCCCCCTGAGGTGGCCGCCTGGGACTCCCTCCTCCAGGACATTGCTCTACTGCCGATGGAGGTGGCGGAGGACCGGGACGTCCTGTTCTGGCACCTCGAGCCTTCCGGGCGTTTCTCCACGAAGTCCTTATACGGTGCCATTGCACCCTCGTCGGCCCCGGAACCATTTAGCCTGATCTGGGGTATCCGTCTCCCGCTGAAGATCAGGATCTTCCTATGGCAATGGATCCGTGGCCGGCTCCCCTCTGGTGTTGAGGTCCTCAAGCGGAATGGCCCGGGTGATGGAATGTGCCCCATCTGTGGCACCGTTGAGGATGCTAACCATATCTTTTTCTCGTGCCACTCTGCCCAGTTCCTTTGGGCCTGCTTCCGCGAAACGGTTGGTGGACAGTGGTGTAATACCAACTTCCCCGACCTGCTTGCTAAGCTTAACGCCTGCCCTGCCCGCTACTGCCATATTAGATGGCTGTGCGTAGGGGTTCTTGCCTGGACGCTTTGGAACATCCGTAATAAGCTTGTTATTCAGAAGGTGCCCCTTCGTCGTGCGACTGACGCAATCTTTAAACTGTGTGGCTACCTGCAGCTTTGGCGGCCTCTTAGCCGCCCCCAGGACCGGGACGTCATCACCGCCCTCCTCTCCGATCTCCGCTCGATGGCGCTCCGCTTGGCTCCCCCGCTGCCGCCTCCTCCCCCTGAGCCTGATTAGTCCGCCTGGCATCTATGTGGATTGTGGCGTGCGTCTTTTGGTTTTAGGGCTTGTTGTGCTGTGCCCTCAGCTATGACCCTTTGGTGTACTATTGTGGCTCCTGTGGACCTCCGTGTGTGTGTGTTTGTGGTGTGTTGGTCTGTGTTGGATGTTTATTGTGCGGTTGGCTTTATAATATAAAGCGGGGCGAAAGCCTTTTTCGGCAAAGGTGGAATAAGGCTTTATGATAGTTTTGCAGTTAAACAAGACTGGCAAAGCATCATCCTTAGCTTTCTTTTTTAAGGCATTATCATTAGTGTTGATATGTATGAACAGAGGCTAACAAAAAAAAACAAAGCCTGATGAAATTTTTCGACAAAGGGTGCTTTTTATCGACACATAAGCATCAAGGGGGAGGCTGATGACATATGCTACTACTAATCTGTTGCACATCCACTCATCCGGATGAGATGATGAGATGGATCGCTCTCTTCACTTGAGAAATGCTGCTCCTCCTCCCTTGCACCTCCCTCACCTGCACGCACGCAATGCAGCAAACAAGATTCCAGCATCAACAGTAACGTTCAGACAGATGAATGCACCAAGAATAACTGTACCTTGGCGCGCAGTTCGGCGAGCAGCACGCCGTGGTCCGACGACGCCTGGACGGAGGTGACCTCGAGCCGGAGCTGCTCCTGGAGCGTCTGCATGATGGTCACCAGCAGGCCGTGCCTGTCGGGGCACCGGAGCTCCAGCAACGCGTCGCTCTCGATGATGGAGACCTGCACGTCCGTGGCCACAGGGGTGCTGCCGCTGCTGCCGCTGCTGCTGCTGGCCCCTTCCATGCCCGTCGGCAGCGCACGCTTCTCTTTCGACATCGCCGGCCCCCTGACCGTCGATGATTCAAGGTCCTGGATGCGTTTCGTCAGCTGCTTCACGTACTCGATCGTGTCGCCGAGGATCGAGGCCTTGTCCATCTGACAACCATGCAAAAAAGACGTCTGAATTTGCAAAAATATACTGTACATTACTGAATCTTTTTGGCTGAGGATTGTGTGTGTACCTTGGTGACGAAGGGCACCAGGGACCGCAGGACGATGAACCGCTCGTTGAGCTTCTCCCTTCTCTTCCGCTCCTGCATGACATGGCTGGCGCCGAAGTCGACCTCCCTCCGCGCGCCGGCATCGTCGCACCTCGGATCGCCCGGTGGCTTGTTGCAGGCAGCACTGAAGAACAGGAGGACACTCTTGAGCATCTTCTGCCGGGTGGTGCCTTGGGCGACCGTGCGTCCATGGATGCCAGCATCCCATCTGGAGAATGAAGATTGGAGTGAGACTGCCAGGTAGGACCCGGTGTTCAGGCCGCCGGCCTGTCTCAGGGCGTTGTTGCGATGCAGGATCAACGAGAGTGTCTGTGCGTAGTGAGCATTTTCAGCCATTGCTTGGTTCTCACCTGCAGCTGGGATACAGAGAGGACATCAAGTGAGGTCAGATGCTAGCCAGATAAATCAAGAGAACGAGAAATGAAATTACTACCTGACGATTGAGGGTAGCCACTGCATAGCTCCTCGTAGAGAAAATGCCAAGCTTCATTTTGCCCATGCAAATTGGAATGATCATCAGTGCTGTTCTGGCAAACCATCAGCATTTGGATCTCATCACCAAAGTTGCTTGAGCAGCCATCTCTCACCCTCTCTGACGTCTCAACCTGCATCAGCTCGCTGCTCCCTGCATTATGTGTTGCATGATCATCATGGCTTGCTGAACCCGACGCGCACTCTGCATCGATCTCGTCGTCGTCGTACTCCATTTCATCGTCCTCGTATTCTGGGTTGAACTTGTTTGGCTCCAGCTTTGGCTGACCAGTGGGTGTCTTCCTCTGCGTTTGGAATGACTGTTGGTCAATGTGGCTGGTTTGGTTGGAATGGCAGATGCTAGAGATCATGTGGGTTTCTTGTTGATCCATGAAGATGGCCATTGCATACTGGACCAAACCCATGTCTTCCTCCACCTGAAATATGTGCATTTTGATTGGTCAGAGCCTCTATTTTCCCTGATTTGTCCTCATAGTTACAAGAAGCAGATTTTTTTGGCACAAGTAATTGGAAGGAGGTTAGTTTAATTATGAAATGACACAATGTGAATTCACCTTTTCTGTGGTCCCGATTTCTAGGACACCATCGACAATCGGAATGCATACGACCGTCTGTGATATGATTGATGTACAGATAATGGATATTAGATGAAGTTTGTAGGTAAAAATTCATAATTGATAAATAGCTATGCTTATAGGGGAAATACCTTGATTCCTGCACTCTGCAATTCATTTCCACCGAAATTTGTTATGCACCCAATGAGAAGGAAAATATCATCAGACAAAGAAGGGGGAAAAACTGAATTGTACAGATTCGTGTTGGCTTCGCCATTAGCATGTTTATACCCCAATCACTTTGTATGTCTACCATTAGGTAAAGAATTATGCTTTTTCATTCTTTCTACTCAATCTGTTCATCCAGTTTTTGTCATGCTAAAATGTTTAATTACGATTGTACACGCACTGCAGATTAAGCGCCGACTAACGAATGGCTTCGGAAAATCAAGAAAAGAAAAGTACCCTGGCAAGTATTGCTCTTGAGAATGCCTTGCTGTCAACTTCATTTGCTCTACTAAGCCATACGTGCCCTCCCCTTGCAAAGGCCCTTCCAGGTAACCTGCAGACAGAGTAGAGACATGTGTCAACTATCAACCAAACAGAGTACATGCCAGATTTACTGGGCTCGTGACATCAAGAGATTATCAGGTGTCGACTAGCACGAACAAGTGCAACTCTGGAGTTATCAGGTGTTGAACTCGACAGAAATGATTTCAGTCAAAAAATATGGTCCATCATGATGAGAAAGAGGAGTTGACCCAGGAGCACTTCGGGTCCATGCTGCACAAGGGCCAGAGAAGGACGCATAATTTCAATTGGGAGGGTATGGACTTCACGCAATGCAACCTGTCGACCCTTGGCGACCCTATCACAGAGAAGGAGGTCACTGATGCCATTGTGCAAATGCCTAAGGACAAGGCGTCGGGCCCAAAGGTTTACATGGTGCGTTCTTCCCTGCCCTGCATGTAGAGCACTTCCAGTGGGTCAACTAGGCCAACATCGTGCTTCTCCCCAAGAAGGATGGCGCCGAGTGAATCTATGATTTTTCTCGGCCTATTAGTATCATCGACACGACCATGAAAAATAAATTGTGGCAAAGATGATGGCCTCGCATCTTGCACCCTTCATGCACATGCTCGTTTCCAGGATCCAAAGTGCTTTCATCAAGTCATGGAGTATCGATGACAACTTCCTATATGTTCACAATTTGGGGCGTAAGCTGCACAGGTTAAAGAAGCCAATTCTCCTTTTTAAGTTAGACACCAGGAAGACCTTAGATTCTGTTTGGTGGGACCACTTGCTCAATCTTCTCCACCGTAGGGTGTTCCTGATGAAACTCCGGGAGACATGCTTACCACTCTTATGCAATCCTCGACTTTGAGGGTTTCGTTGAGTTCTTGGGGAGCTGATCAAGCATGGGAGGGGCCTTTCCCATGGAGACCTGCTCTCTCCACTTCCCTTTGTGCTTCGATCGACCTGCTTCAGAACCTCCTAGACATCGACACTCGTCGGGACCATCTCCATCCTGTGGGTGGGAGGGCAGCTTTCATTCGGACCTCCTTATATGCAGATGACGCGACGCTTTTGTGGTGCCAATTCAGGTGGATATTTAGCGCCCTACCACCATTCTGCATGGGTTTGGGGAGGTCACAAGCGTTGTGACGAACTTGGAGAAGATGCTTGTGGCCCCCCATCCGATGCACTAACATCAAACTTGACAAGGTCCTCGCGAGTTTTCCTGCCAAGTAGGCCACCTTCCCCATGATATATCTCGGGCTATCTCTGTCTATGCACCGTTGGCGGAGGACCGATTTGGAGCCTCTCGTCGACAAGGTGGTGGGTAAGCTTGTCCCTGACAGGGAGGCAACATCATGGCGGCTGGCAAGGTTGCCCTTGTCAAAGCGATGCCCATGGAGCAGGCAATCTACCACATCACGTCCCTGGTCCTAACATGGGATGCTTGTGGCGGTGGAGAAGCTTCAACACGGTTTTTGGTGGTCAATGCAAAGCGAGCTGGAAGCTATGCCAAGGAAGTTTGGAGGCTTGGGGATTTTGGATTTGTGCAAGTATGCTAGAGCGTTCTGATTGCGTTGGCCATGGTACAAATGAAAGAAGCCTAATCGGGCATGGGTAGGATTGGAGACGCCTTGCAGCAAGGTGGGCGTGGACCTCTTCTATGTCGCAACTACCGTCATGGTGGGCGATAGCCAGACTACCAAGTTTTGGCACTACCTGTGGCTTCTTGGGGCCAAGCCAAATGTTATTGTGGCCCTGGTCTTTGTTGCATGACCTTTCTTGGCTCATGAAGATTGACATAGCCCGTGGGTTCTTGGTAACCCACATTACACAATTCAGTGCCTTTAGTCTGGAACAAGTGCAGCTCCACGATGACATTACCGACGATATTGTTTGCAAGATCACCACCAATGGCAAGTATTCCATGGCATTGCCCATTTCCACGGGGCGATTGATACCCTCATGGTGCCAATGGGTTGGGTCATCTAGGCACCTCTAAAGTGCAATTTTTTGGATTGGCTCGTCCTTAGAATAGAGTATGGATGACCATTTGGAGAGAAGAGGCTGGCCAAACTATGGTTTATGTCAGCTATGCAAGAGGGAACCTGTGTCGGCGACACATATGTTGTTCGAGTGTGGGTTCTCTATCAGAAAGAATTTGGAACACTGTCAAATCTTGAATTGATGCATTGGAGCCTGGCATCACTTCCTAGCAAGCGCTCCTCTCGGTTCACGCTTGGTGGGAGGCCGTGGTGTTGCGAGGAGAGCATATGAGACGGGCGATGGCCTTGCTCATAGTGTTGGTCCGAGTCATGGAATGAGAGAAATGCAAGGGTTTTTAGAAATAAGCGTACTATGCTGAACATAATCATTGCACACATCGAGGATGAGGTCAAGGATTGGATTACCGCCTGGGCGAAGCACTTGAGTTCACTCGTGTCACCAGAGTAGGCTTTTTGTTTTCCATTTGTTGGGGCATAATGGACCTTAAACCTTGTTGATTTTTTTCTTTATTAATGCGGTGAGATAATTTTTTTGCCTCCGTTTCAAAAAATCATGGGATAACAATGTTATATCTAAAGCTAGGTTCAATAGCATGTCAAGTGCAGATATCTAAAAGCTCAAATAATATTTGACAAATTGGACCATTTTTTGTGTGAAACATGCAGAGTGGCACCTTGGTGTGGTAAATTCAATTAGTCTGGGATAAGATTATCCTTATCAATTTGTGCCTGTCCAATATGCCTATGTACACAATGGGGTTTGTCAGAAGGAACTCATGAGGGTTTCGATAAGCACCATAATGTTATTTTTTGGAACTCCATGGACACTTAAAATGATATAAGCTCATGAAGTTGAAATCTACGTGCCATCAACACTTCTATCAAGAACAAGTGTCTTATATATGATGAAATGGTGGTGGGAAATTTCTCAACCTAGCAACAATGCTCTTTGAAGAGAGTTGCTTAGAGCCAAATATTTACCAAATGGAGACCCTTCCAGCTCCACTCCGAGGAATGGCTCTCTAGAAATCTTTCGTTAACATTAGGGAGGTTAGATCCCTTGTAAAATTCATTGTCGGCTCTGGCTCTTCCACTTGGTTTTGGTTGGATTGGTGGTCAGAGCATGGGCCCCTTAAAGATAAATTCCCTCATTTTTCCTGCTGCTTAGGACCGTTTTGATACATGTGTATATTATATTACCACAATTATTGGAGTGTGCTACTCTTATGACCAGTAGAACTACATAAACAGCACTACCTCTGTATCATAATATCTAACCTTTTTTGACGAAAATGCCCAATGGAGCTTGGCCTCCATGGAAGCCGAATTTGAAATGATCACAATTCAAATTTGCATGTCTCATTTTTTTTGAAAAAAATACACATATACTTAGAGATATAATGCACAAGTGTGTAAATTTTCAGGATGAAATACGTTAAAATGAGTGCTACACAAAAAAAGCAAATGCAAGGCCTTTTAGTACATGCACTATTCATTCATAAATTTATCTATTTTTGCACAGACCACATTTCAAGGCATTTCATCTGAAATTTTAGACACATACACATCACATCTTTGTTTAGTTGTGCAATGCATGTTTTTCAGATTTTTTTTCTGAAATTGCAAGTTCGAATTTTGATTTATTTTCAAAAATTTCGGCCTCCACAGAGGCCGAGCTTCAAAACGCCCCACTCGATTTTTGACACTATGATAATGTAAAAACAAACGTCTTATGCGGAGGGAGTACTAGAAAAGACACAAACAACTTTCTAACAGGACAACACCTTTCACTACGGGGATGCCTTAGTGCACCCCGGCAATTTTGCATCGTTGAGCTATGTAGCACACCTGGCCAAGTGTTCCCGTAATTTTGTCTAGGTTTGGTTAGAAGTTTGTCAAAACAAGATGAACCGAAACTTCTCTTTCTTAGCTACAGCCGGAATGTTTTGCCGGAGTAAGAAAAGGCGGTAACAAGATATAGTACTAAAAAAAGTGCAAGAAAAGCTGCAAACGCGCGCGGTGCGTACCCGACGCCGGGAGGGAAGGAGTAAGAGGCAGACATGAGATAGAACCACTCCGTCTCCGTCAGGTCTTCCGGAGCCAGCGCCGCGCTGGGCCGCCGAGCCTCCTGGGCGCAGCCGTGGACGTCCCTGAAGCCTGTCCCGCCGCCCGCGGCAGCCTCCCTGGCCAGCGAGTCGAACAGCTCCCGCAGCTGCCGGCTCCGGGCCTGGTCGGCTGCCTCCGCCGCCGGCGCCGGTACCTGCGCCTGGGCAACGGCCGGCTGCACCGTCTTGCGCGTCTTGATGGCGCCGTTGTAGTGCCCCTCCGCCCACACCAGCGCTCTGCCAGTGTTCAGTTGAGCATGGATAGATCAAGATGAACGAAGTACTAGTAGTTATGCAAGAGTGAGACGTGAACATTGCGAGGATGGAGCTAGAGTTGGTAGTCTTGCGCTGTACCCTTGGTCGGGGCAGAGTTGCCAGAGGAGGGCGTACGTCCACCGCAGCCCCTGCGCCACCGCCTGCAGCGATCTCTGCACCTCGCCGCTGCTCGCCATGGCGTCCGGCGACCTACCACTAGCTTGCTCAGAGAGGGGGAGAGAGAGAAGGAGAGGTGGGGGAAAGAGAGCTTGAAGGCTTTAAAGTTTGACCGGTGGCTGCACCAGACGGCTCATGGCGAGGCCGGTCACGTGGGGCACTAGGCAGGGCCAGCATGGGCCAGTTCTCGCTCTCTTATTTTCGTTGCAAAGGACGAGACATGTTCACACATGCATCACCATATGGGTTTTCTTCTTCTCTCCACAAAATGGACACTCACGTACCACCAAAGCACTAACCGAAATCTCACAGAATAAGGCAAAGGGAGCAGCAGAGAGAGGGAGAGAGATAGGGGGAAGAAGAGACTCAGACGTAAGGCATGTGTGTGTGTGTGTGTGTGTGTGTGGGCTAGCTAGGTCGCCATTCCAAATCTAGGGCTGCAGAAAGGAGTAAAAGGCTCTGGCCCCTCGCCTCGCCGGATGGAGTTAAAGAGAATGTCACTAGATCCTAGTCCTTGGCAGATCCGTCAGCCTTCCATTTCGGTAAGGCAGGCAACCGGTGCCTTCTGAGGCCGCCCTTTGTGCACAAACAGCAATGGGATAGGGATCCCTGTGCTAGCTGCTCACCGTGCTGTCTAGTCTACCGGGGGTGGGTGGCGGTTGGTTGGGTTGGAAAATTCACAGCGCTTTGCTGTTTGCAATTGGCGCCATGCTCCTGGAGTGCTACGGTTCTTGTGGTAAAAGTTGTCAAGTTAATGTCCGCGAACCACGCTTTAGACCTGAACCCCTTTTGCAGCAACAGTTCGTTTGCTGAAATGTGGACTGTAATCGTTGGAGTCACAGGTTTAGACTTTAGAGACACACATCACCTAATCCAATCTACAAATCTGACGTGAAACATGGTAATGGAGCAAATGATTCTTGGAACAAGCCCTCTCAGAACTGAATACACGGATCAGTTATCAAAATGTCGAAATCTACAAATACCATGGATGTATTGCCTTTGGTCAGCAAATTCTTAGCCTTGCTTAAGGACAACTCTAACATGCCGACGCAAACCGACGTAGGTTTTGTCCGCTTTTCGTCCGTTTAGGTTAGCTGGAGACCGTCCATGCCCGTCCGACGCAGTTTTTGTCCGCGTTGGAATTTTTGGCAAGCAAACTCAGTCTAAAAAAGGCCAACGGCCATAGTTCATACACACGGCCATGTCAGCCTAAAAAAAAACCATAGTTCATGCCGCCACACTTGCCAGCGGCCGACAAAGTTGCCAGCACACAAAAAAGACGGGCATAGTTCAACCATGCCATACATCTCGGTCGTGGTTCATACGTTACATCTGGGTGGTCGGCATATCTGGGTGAGCAAATCTGGAGCTTTGAAGGTGGTCTAGCCGGTACACAGGATGTCAGTTGGATTCTCGTGGGACAGATCCAGGTGAAAACCTTGTCTTCGGCCGGTGATGGCGACACCCTAGGAAGTAGGGTCTCGGTGACGGACGCATGATGATGGACGCGCGTAGGGAGATGGCGTTGTCTGGCGGCGTGGCGGCACTGACGGCAGGCCTGGCAAGGTCAATGCGTTGATTCCAGTCATGAAGACGGACCTGCGAAAGACGGTGACGGCGGTCTCTGAAGCGTGTGTATGTAGTGCCCGCTGTGAGTCCGTTTGACCGGTTTGTGCCCGCAACCCGCCGTAGTGCATATTGGTTGAGGCCTATGGTTTTAGATGTCCGGCATTGGTGTGAGGTCTGGGCAGGCAGTCCAATCATGTGCACCTCCTTCATCATGTTGGTAGAAGTAGCGATAGTTATTGCCAGGAGAGTGACTTCATATTCATTGATGTATTACTTTGTAAGGTTTATTGAATAATTAATAAAAAATGATTGTGTGCATCGCTCGATGAATTGACGGGAAACTACGGCGGGCTTACATCAACGTGAACTTATATTAGCCAGAGAGAGATGACAACATATCGCTCGATGAAGAGGACGGGGTTATCATCCTTTTCTCAGAAAAAAACTTTAATCATAATACCTTTCATAAAAAAAATACCTGTTACAAGAAGGCACGAAGGTAACAAAATAGCAGCAGACTGAAGAGTCTATTTCAATCAAGCTAACTGAAGAGTCTGCTGCACGTACAACAACATCACTATGAATGTGAAAAGTGTAGAATCCGTCGTCCCTTTGGGTTATGATATGAGGAGCATGAAATATGAATCCTAAGTGTTTAATCAAGTAAGTATTGTGCATCACACATGCTTGCCGCTTAGTTTGTCGCGAGCCTATCCAAACAATTTGAAGCAAATGATTTTCCATTCATGCGAGAAATTCATTACATTATAGATTCATAGGAGCGCATGATCCAGGACTCCCAAGATTTACATTCAGATGCTACGTCTTGACTGGCTGGCTAGCCTTTTGCCACACAAACCTGTCAGTGCCTTCCATGACCCAAAAACTTGCAAGAAGACATCTTTCAAGTCCCTTATTTCTTCGAGTATCCCCTGTTACAACTTACAAGGAACTACCGGGAGCAGCCACACCTTTCCGCGAGCTTCAGTAGCGGGAGACTTGGCGACCGTCCTTGTCCTCACTGGGTGGGCGGCATGGTCTTGATCCGGTCCATGGCGACAAGCACGGCACGAGATGGATCGCCGTTGTACTTGTACATCACTTCAATGTAGCCATCCTCTGCGTCGGAGACGGCGACGGCGTTGCGCGAGAAGAAGAGGCGCTCCCCCGTCGGCAGGTTCGCCAGCAGCGTGCGCACCTTTACCGGCGTGCCCTTCCTCACCGGGATGGACGAACAGCGCCGCGGGATCGGTGCCGATGGCGTCTTCATGCTGTACACTGCTTCGGCTGTGCTCGAACCCGAACTGGGCAGCTTGATGGTGGCGGTCGGCGCGTGCGAGATCAACGCCGATTGGCATGGCGACGGAGGAGGGGCGGATCACCTCTTGGGAATTCCTCTGTTGGCCACGACGAGAAGCTTCACGGTCGACGCGGTCGGGATCAGCGGGTCTCGGCGCGGCGGGGCAGTGCGTCGCTGCTCAGCCGCTCCCATGTCCAAGTAGGCGATCTTCTTGGAGGCAGCCTTGGCTGTTGCGAGCGGGGCCAGCGCAGGTCGGTGCGGCAGCGGCCGGGTGGAGCACTTCTTTGCAACTCCGTTCCCCGTCGGGTTGGCGAGCTCCATGGTGGTCGCGCCCGGTGACACGGACGGGATCAGCAGCAGCGATCTACGCGGAGGCGGCTGCACCTGCACGGCAGGGGGCTTCATTGCAACTCTCCCTTTCGCGGCCACGGCGAGCTTCCGGCGCCGATCGAGCTCGCGGTGGATCTCACGCAGGCCGAGGGACGGGCGCTTCTTCCACATAGACGCCGGCATGACGATGGCGATGGGGCAGTGGAGGAAGGGGAGGAGGCAACAGACGAGAAGGAAACGATGGAAAGATGCGGCGGGGCTAGGGTTATACCAAGCGCGAGGCGGTGGGAGGTCGCCGTGTTGGCGTCGGAGCCGGATTGCCGGAAGCAGTGCCGTGTTGGCTTTGGTCGTCGGAACTGGGAATCCCGGCGCGTCCGACGCGAGGTCGGACCGTAGGAGCCCAGGTCCAGGACCGTTGGAGAACCGTTGGACACGCTCGCCATCTCGCCGACGGGATGGTTCGCCAAGAAGCAGTCCTTGACGCCGCCAGGCCTCGCTACGACGGGCATTCGCCGTGCCGGACCGAGACGCCGGGTGCGCTCACGCACGCCGACATGCCACTCACCGGCGTCCCCTTCCTCCCTGTTCAACAACGACACAGGTGTGGCACCAGCTCCGCCGCGCCATGGCGATGCCCAAACCGGCCTGGAGCACGCACGGGACGGTGACACGCCCACTCGGCACTCGCGGTCGCAGGAGTGCCAAGACCCTGCAGACCTGCATCTTCTTTCTACTGAAGAATTAGACACTTTGTCTGAAGAATACGACACCCATACGAATCGGTACGCGGCATGCGAAAGAAAGAATTGGGCAAGCAAAGCCGGTGGTTTAGTCCCACCTCAGATTTTAAAAAGCGGCCGGACCAATTTAAATAGCCGCGTCGTCTACAAGCAGTAAGCTACGGTCATCATTGCATCCTTTGTGGAAGAAATGACTGTCACTATGAATCTTCTCTGGTTAATATATTGCTTATTCTTAAGTAGGGAAGATTAGTGGTGACAGTTTATATCTTTCACAAAGTGAGCACTGCTGACTGATCTAGTCTTTTTTGTACTTGAAACATTTACCAATATTCATTTTTCATCGGAATTCCATGGTTCATAGCTTTGTCAAGTTCTCAGAAAAAATAACTCGGCAAACATAGCTAGTGGTTTAGTCTCATCTTGCTTCTTGAGAAGCGACGAGACCATCTTAAATAGTTGCTTCGTCCAGATGCTATAAGCTTGGTCAGCACTACACTTTGAGGTGGATATGACTGTCACTATGAAATTTCTCTGTGCTTGATAAACATATAACTTTCAGAGTTACAGACCATATCCATCATTAGGTGCATTGCTGACTGGTCTAGTCTTTTTCGAATCATTTCATTAAGCTCCGTCTGTCCATACTGCCTGTTTTGAGAAATATTTTATATCTTTTAATTTTCACTGACTACTTCGTTCTCCAATCGGTCCCTACACATGCCTGTTTCGAGAAATATTTTTTGAATCATTTCATTAATTAAGCTCCGTCAGTCTATATTGTCTATTCCATCATTTCATTAAGATCCATCGGTCCATATACTAACTATTTTGCGAAATATCTTATATCTTTTAGTTTGCACTCACCATTCTCTAAAGAATCCGACAACGGCTAGCTTGTACTATTTCATCTAATTAAAGTACTGCATAAAAACCACAATATATAGCTCATCCGCCTACTCCTCTCCACCATCCTTCTCCTCGTCCTCCGCCTCCTCCTCGGTGTCGTCATCGTTGGCCGGCGGAGGCGGTGTCCCTTACTTGAACCTCATGTATTCGGAGTCCTTGGAAGTGCAGAGGTCATAGAGCGTCCTCGGCCCGCCCTCGTCGGTAAAGACAAGATCTGGCGGCCTCTCCTCACTTGAAAAATGATTTTAAAACTCTCTCTGAATGTGATTACATTCATCAATCCTCACTTTGTGAAGGTGTTGAACTATCGTGTTACACAACAAACGATTGTTTATCTACTTCACAAAGAGAGTATTGATGGTTGAGAAAGAATCTTAGTGCTTTTGGAGTATATACGTGGCTATTTAAAACACCCCCCCCCCACACACACACCCCTCCCCCGGTTAAAACCATAACTTTTGTTTCAAAAAAAAACACATGTACATGCCGAGTTGCATGCAGCTGAAACTCGGCAAAGATGGGTGGGAGCAGCAATGTCGGGGGTGACAGTGTTGCCGAGTTCCCGTCGGAAACAACTTGGTAAACACGTGAGCCTTCGCAGCCAGCCTGCCCACCAAGTTTAAAACTGTTGTTTAGTCCCACCTTGCCGCGCCAGGAGCGACTCGACTGGCGTAAATACCTGCGTCGTGCGACTAAATTAAACTTTATGCATATCATTATACTTAGGTGGATTGGACTGTCATATGAATCTTCTTACATAGATGTATATACGCATAGAAGATTCAAAATGACAATCCTTATCTTTTGATGGCTTGTCTTTTTTCTTTTGGATTCATGGATCAATAGTTCGGACATGTCGGTTTTGGTAGTATGACATGCATGGCTAATCTATCCCTAATAATAAAGCACAGATTGACTTCGTTGGTTCATCGTCACAATACGCTTCTTCCCGTGAATTTACGCTTTCAGTTTTTTTCACCTATATTATTTTCTACATCCGAGGTGGTAGTATTCATGTGATCATATGGCCCGGCATGCACGACTGTTCCGTCCGGAGCGATGCCACCCATGAATTTTGGTACGTACGTTTACTAATCCGGTTTTCCGTTGTTCCTGTTATTAATCAGGAGAAATCGTTTTGGTACGTAAGATCTCCACACGAACAGGAAAAAGCAGTTGGTCAAGGACACGAGACGGGACCGAGTTGACATCCATCAAGATCAACCTACCACGGCTACATATTATAATAGGAGAGGAGGCGGAGGCTAGAGGTAAGGGACAAGGAAGTGCCCAGCTCGTCGGCCAGATGGAGGAAATATTTGGGAGGGCATGTTGCCATGCATGAGGAAGAAGATAGGAGGTGGGTCTTGGGCACGGAATCGCCGCGGACATGCGGGGGTCGGGTACTTTGGCGGCGGTGCTCGGAGGGCCTCTGATGAAGACGTGGCGCAGGGGGCAGAGCGGTGGTGCACAGACGACAGTGAGCGGTGGTGGCAAGTGCTACCTCTTGAACACTGCGTTGGTTTTCCCCGAACAGGAAGGGATGATGCAGCAAAGTAGCGGAAGTATTTCCCTCAGTTTTTGAGAACTAAGGTATCAATCCAGTAGGAGGCTACGCGCGAGTCCCTCGTACCTGCACAAAACAAATAAATCCTCGCAATCAACGCGATAAGGGGTTGTCAATCCCTACACGGCCACTTACGAGAGTGAGATCTGATAGATATGATAAGATACTATTTTTGGTATTTTTATGATAAAGATGCAAAGTAAAATAAAAGTAAAGTAAAAAAGCAAAGGAAATAACTAAGTATTGGAAGATTAATATGATGAAGATAGACCCGGGGACCATAGGTTTCACTAGTGGCTTCTCTCAAGAGCATAAGTATTCTACGGTGGGTGAACGAATTACTGTTGAGCAATTGACAGAATTGAGCATAGTTATGAGAATATCTAGGTACGATCATGTATATAGGCATCATGTCCAAGACAAGTAGACCGACTCCTGCCTGCATCTACTACTATTACTCCACTCATCGACCGCTATCCAGCATGCATCTAGAGTATTAAGTTCATGAAAATAGAGTAACGCCTTAAGCAAGATGACATGATATAGAGGGATAAACTCATGCAATATGATGAAAACCCCATCTTGTTATCCTCGATGGCAACAATACAATATGTGTCTTGCTGCCCCTGCTGTCACTGGGAAAGGAGACCGCAAGATTGAACCCAAAGCTAAGCACTTCTCCCATTGCAAGAAAGATCAATCTAGTAGGCCAAACCAAACTGATAATTCAAAGAGACTTGCAAAGATAACCAATCATACATAAAAGAATTCGGAGAAGATTCAAATATTGTTCATAGATAGACTTGATCATAAACCCACAATTCATCAGTCTCAACAAACACACCGCAAAAAGAAGATTACATCGAATAGTTCTCCACAAGAGAGGGGGAGAACATTGTATTGGGATCCAAAAAGAGAGAAGAAGCCATCTAGCTAATAACTATGGACCCGTAGGTTTGAGGTGAACTACTCACACTTCATCGAAGGGGCTATGGTGATGATGTAGAAGCCCTCCGTGATCGATGCCCCCTCCGGCGGAGCTCTAGAACAGGCCCCAAGATGGGATCTCGTGGACAGAAAGTTGCGGCGGTGGAATTAGGGTTTTGGCTCCGTATCTGATCGTTTGGGGGTACGTAGGTATATATAGGAGGAAGGAGTACGTCAGTGGAGCAACAGGGGGCCCACGGGGGTGGAGGGCGCGCTTGGGGGGGGGAGGGTAGGCGCACCCCCTACCTCGTGGCCTCCTCTTTTGTTTCTTGACGTGGGGTCCAAGTCCTCTGGACATTTTCGGTGAGAAAATCACGTTGCCGAAGGTTTCATTTCGTTTGGACTCCGTTTGATATTCCTTTTCTTCGAAACCCTAAAATAGGCAAAAAACAGCAATTCTGGGCTGGGCCTCCGGTTAGTAGTTCAGTCCCAAAAATAATATAAAAGTGGATAATAAAGTCCAATAATGTCCAAAACAGTAGATAATATAGTATGGAGCAATCAAAAATTATAGATACGTTGGAGACGTATCAACAAGCAGGAGAGCTTCGAGCTACAGACGGCTGCTCCAGTCCCTCGAGGCGATGGGTCGGCGAAGACGGCCACAACATCCTTGGTGGCTATTTCTTTGGAGTCGTCGACGAGATTATAGATTTTTGTAAAGGAGTTGTAGCGTCATTGGCCGCCTAAGCCTTGGTCTGGACCGACAACTGGATGCTGGTTCTTCTGAGGTGTGGTTTTTGATCTGGCGGACCTTCTCTTTGGGGAAGGAGATCCCAAGCCGGAGGAGTGCGGGGCATGGACCTAGCAGATGGCACATGACAGCACGGTGCTCACAAGTAGTTTCCTGTAAGGTGCTTCTGCTGCTCATGCATGACTTCAACGGTGAATTTTTGGCTGCACAATTAACATCAAAAATCTGATTCCTGTTCATTTCACACAACTAGCAATCCTCCCCCCCTCAGCTACACAACAACAAAAATGTCCAAACTACAATCACTAACTTCGATCTAAGTGGCGGTGAGTTTGTTCTGGATGTAAATCACGCCTCCCAAATCCTACTATAATCGAATCGATTCACACATGTGCTGTTGTTGGTCAGCATTGCATGATGGATTGTAGTGAGGAACTACTGGCCATGCAGTATCCATGTAGCCACGGGCTCGTGGTCGCCGTGTAGCAGTGGTAGATGAGACCTGCTAGCTTTGGCACATAGTCGATGACACTATCGATGATAGCGATGAGAAAATCAGGATATTTATAGTTCTATATCTACATGTTGAGGTATGTTCACCATGGGCAACCCGAGCACCACGCTCACGGTTCCACCATCGCAAACTTCGTGGCTGGCCTCCTTATCTTCGCTGTGTTCTGAGCAAAGTTTTAAATCGCCCGCGAAAGTTTTAAATCCTCCTGTTGGGAGCCTCCCCGCGACGCAATTGATAGAAAACCGCGATCTGCCGCTAATCGCGCGATCGCGCGCAAAACGTAGCGATTTCTCGTTGTGGTAGCTGCAGTTTTGCGGGATGGGCTGAAAGTCTAATACACATGGGCCCAAATAGCCAAGAAACGGCCCAAATCAGCAGCTCGTCCAGAAAACCTAGTGCTCTGTCCCCGTTCCCTTCTCTTCCTCCCAGGTTGTGGCGGCTCGGCAGTTCATCACAGTCGTGCTCAGCGGGCCGGCTGATGCTTGGCCGCTAGCCAGAGGTAGTGATGAACGAGACGGCAAGGCAGCAACTAGGGCTCCAGGCAGCAGCCACGTTGCAGGTCTGCGGCCCGCTACGAGGGGCCTCTTCGCCTCTTCACGATGACATCGACAAGTCCATGATGTCGTCTCAAACGGACCCATGACATGGCGGGCTCTTGGTTCCCTTGTTTGTGAACTGGTGATGCTTTTTTGTAAGTTGTAGTTGACTAACTGGTGATGCTTGTTTTAGTTTATGACTAAATATATACTGCAATCCTCTGTTTTCCTGCTGAAAATGCCCTGTTTTCCTGCTCAAAATGTCCATGTACTAGCTGCCGCTAAATGGCTTAGCGGCCGCTATTGCCCGCAATAGCGTCTGTAGTGTTTTGGACTAAGCTGCCGCGAAATGGAATTGCCCGCGATTTAAAACTTTGGTTCTGAGTCAGAGGAAATTATGCGACCCAATGACCGACTTTGAATGTTGTCAAGCACCATCATGTTCTTGGTACGCAGACCAGCACCGCTGAGGGCTTAGCCAAGTTGATTTTTTAGCAATTTAACAACAAAGGGCTAGATATTGTTATGTGATAAATTTTGCTGGATAAGATTTTGGCAGGGTACAAAACAGTGTAGGTGAGACGGGATGACACGGAGAATGGTATGCAAAATGTGTACAAAGAGGATGGTATGCAAAGTGTGTAGACAGAATTTCATACATTTACATTGACCATGATGCTTTTGATTGATTATATATTATGCCTAACACATTTGTTCACTCATTATTTACTCTCTGTTCATCAAAATTTATTTATTTCGTACTACACTGTGGCATATTCGAGGGATGGATGCAAGAAAAGATGGCCATGATGCTAGCTGACAACACTCGCTAACTTTAGGAGTTTTACATACCTTTTCTCTAACTAAAAAAAGGAGTTTCTTACCAACTACTAAGCCTACCAGTTATAGAAAATGGCTCTAAAGTCAGTTTTTTTTCAAAAAGGAGGGTTCGCCCCAGCCTCTGCATCAGAATGATGCATACGGCTAAGATTATTAATAAGCAAAAGGTCCAACACAAGTCTCCATGTCTCAAACAAAAACCAAAAGAAGGCTCACGAAGAGCAAAAACAATGGTAGAAAAGTCACAACCGGCTGGCAAAAAAAGATAGAAACACTAAATGCCTATCCTATTACATGACCGCCATCCAAACCGGTTGAAAACATCCCGTGCTACCATCTCCCATCGGGTAGATCCAGTAACCAAACGCTCCCTGGCCTCCGTTGGAGTGAGTAGCGACCACATACGGATCAACGCAGTGGCTCGGAAGATAACCTGCAAAAAATGAATTTTTGTTGTTCTGTTAAAGACCAAATCATTTCTGCAATTCCAGATTGCCAATAATAACGCACAAACTCCTACACGAATGTGTCTCGCCATGTCAAAATCTATCCCATCAAGCCATGTCCCAAATAACATGGTGATGGAATTCGGAGGAGTAATGTTAAATGTTATGTGAACCGTCTGCCACATAATTTTTGCCAGAGGGCAATCGAGAAAGAGGTGTTTGATTGATTCATGTTGGTCACAAAAGCTACATCTTGTAGACCCTATCCAATTGCGTTTTGCCAAATTGTCCTTGGTTAAGATAACTTGTTTATGTACAAACCACATAAACACTTTGATTTTCAAAGGAACTTTGACTTTCCAAACATGTTTCGATCGGGGAATCACGCTAGAGTTGATAACGTCCAAGTACATGGATTTAACCGAAAACTCTCCATTCTTAGTTAGTTTCCAGCACAGCTTATCGGGATGTTGAGACAACTGGACATCCATCAATCTTCTCACAAGATTGAGCCAGGCTTTCCAATGGCTCCCTACTAGCGTCCTCCTAAATTGAATGTTGAGCGGAGTAGACTGCAACACTGTTGCAACGAAAGCGTCTCTACGCTGAGCAATGATATACAAAGACGGATATTGGAGTGCTAGGGGTGTCTCCCCTAGTCATGTATCCTCCCAGAATCTCGTAGCGGTACCATTTCCAACTATGAATCTTGTTCTATTGAAAAAGAGCGATCTAACTCTCATCAACCCTTTCCAAAAAGGCGAGTCAGTTGGCCTCACTGTCACCTGGGACAAGGTTCTAGAGTGGAGATACTTGTTACGTAAGATCTGAGCCCAAGTGGCTTCCGTCTCGACAGAAAGCTTAAACAACCACTTTCTAAGAAGACATCTGGTCTTCACCTCCAGGTTTGCAATGCCTAGACCCCCTTGGTCTTTTGGCCTACAGATTATATCCCATTTAGCAAGTCTATACTTTCGTTTTAGCTCATCACTCTGTCAGAAGAAATGAGATCGATAGAAGTCTAGCCTCTTTCGGACTCCCACAAGAATCTCAAAAAAGGAAAGAAGAAACATGGGCATACTCGTGAGGACCGAGTTAATAAGAATTAGTTGGCCTCTGTATGACATTAGCTTGCCTTTCCAGCAGCTCAGTTTCTTCTCAAATCGATCCTCAATACACTTCCATTCTCTGTTGGTCAGCTTATGATGGTGAATTGGTATACCTAAATACGTAAAAGGTAAAGCCCCCGACTCACACCTGAACAATTGTTTGTACGCATCTTGGTCATCATTAGCTCTTCCAAAACAGAACAATTCGCTCTTGTGGAAGTTAATCTTTAACTCGGTCAATTGTTCGAATAAGCATAACACCAGCTTCATGTTTCACGCTTTTACCAAGTCATGCTCCATGAAGATGATTGTATCATCAACGTACTGCGGGATGGATACACCTCCGTCAACTAAGTGCGGGACCAGGCCTCCTACCTGGCCCGCCTCCTTAGCCCTTCCTATAAGGATTGCCAACATATCAACCACTATGTTGAAAAGAATAGGCGACGTCAGATCTCCTTGCCTCAGTCCTTTGTGTGTTTGGAAGTAGTGACCTATGTCATCATTCACTTTAATCCCAACACTCCTTTTTTGCGTGAAAGAGTCTACCTGGCTTCTCCAGGCCTGATCAAAACCTTTCAAACGCAATGCCTGTTGAAGGAAAGGCCATTTGACCTTATCGTACGCTTTCTCAAAGTCCACTTTGAAAACAACTCCATCTAGTTTTTTCATGTGGATTTCATGGAGCGTTTCATGTAGGACCCAACCCCTTCTAGGATGTTTCTGTCCGGCATGAAGGTAGTTTGGGACGGGTGCACCACAGAGTGCACAATCTGCGTAAGTCTGTTCATCCCGACCTTGGTGAAAATTTTGAAACTTACATTAAGAAGACAGATAGGCCTGAACTGCTCGATATGAACATCCTCTGTTTTCTTAGGAAGTAAAGTTATCATTCCAAAATTTAATTGAAACAACTGAAGCTGTCCAGTTTGCTGCTCTAAAGTCAGTACTGAACTTACTTTATTGTATATACCTCCATAAGTTTCCATCCAACATACTAAAGTTTATTGATGATGCTTTGTTTCAGGACATGCATACTAGATATTTGCAATGCAGCTCAAGGTAGATCGTAGATTACATGGCTAAGCATCCCACCTATTTTTTTGTAATTGTTTGTTGTGTTATTTAAATTAAATTGGTTTATGTATTCTGCTGGAGCAGTCACATGTCATACTGATGTCTACTACACAACCTTCTTCTTGTAGATGTTGTTGGGTCTCCAAGTGCAGAGGTTTGTAGGATAGTAGCAAATTTCCCTCAAGTGGATGACCTAAGGTTTATCAATCCATAGGAGGTGTAGGATGAAAATGGTCTCTCTCAAGCAACCCTGCAACCAAATAACAAAGAGTCTCTTGTGTCCCCAACACACCCAATACAATGGTAAATTGTATAGGTGCACTAGTTCGGCGAAGAGATGGTGATACAAGTACAATATGGATAGTAGACAATGGTTTTTGTATTCTGAAAATATAAAACAGCAAGGTAACTAATGATAAAAGTGAGCGTAAACAGTATTGCAATGCGTTGAAACAAGGCCTAGGGTTCATACTTTCACTAGTGCAAGCTCCCTCGACAATAATAACATAATTGGATCATATAACTTTCCCTCGACATGCAACAAAGAGTCACTCCAAAGTCACTGTCGGTGTCAAAACCGGCGGATCTCGGGTAGGGGGTCCCGAACTGTGCGTCTAAGGCGGATGGTAACAGGAGACAAGGGACACGATGTTTACCCAGGTTCGGGCCCTCTTGAAGGAGGTAATACCCTACGCCCTGCTTGATTGTTCTTGATGATATGAGTATTACAAGAGTTGATCTACCACGAGATCGTAGAGGCTAAGCCCTAGAAGCTAGCCTATGGTATGATTGTATGTTGTACTACGGACTAAACCCTCTGGTTTATATAGACACCGGAGGGGGCTAGGGTTACACAAGGTCGGTTACAAGGGAGGAGATCTACATATCCGTATTGCCTATCTTGCCTTCCACGCCAAGGAGAGTCCCATCCGGACACGGGACGAAGTCTTCAATCTTGTATCTTCATAGTCCAACAGTCCGGCCAAAGGATAAGTCCGGCTCTTCGGAGACCCCCTAATCCAGGACTCCCTCAGTAGCCCCTGAACCAGGCTTCAATGACGATGAGTCCGGCGCGTAGTATTGTCTTCGGCATTGCAAGGCGGGTTCCTCCTCCGAATACTCCATGGAAGATTTTGAACACAAGGATAGTGTCTGGCTCTGCAAAACAAGTTCCACATACCACCATAGAGAGAATAATATTTCCACAAATCTACTCTGCTGACACATTTTGACAGCATGACATCACACCCTGGCCCGGTCATTATTTAAACCGTTTTTCTCAACCAGCACCGCACATATCGCGAGGCGGTTTTCTTGACACGTCTTGTCAAAGCAGAGATCGTGTTCCCCTTATTACGGGATTGTCATCAATACGGACGTGAGTAACCCAAACGCGCCATCAATTACAGTGCTTGGGGAATAAGCAATTTTACTAGGCAAGCGGGGAGGCGCATCGCCTCTTCCGCCCTTATAAAGGGACAAAGATTCACTATTTTCACCCACGCCTTCTTCCTCCTTGCTTACCCATTCCCGCACACTCGAGCTCTAGCGCCCAAGCTCGCGTTCTTCTTCTCAAACCACTCCAAGCATGTCCAGAGCAGGAGGCAAGTGGATGGTCTCCTCCGTCACGGAGGAATCATAAAGATACGGGAAGCCGGATATCTGGCCGTGGATATCGCGCACCGGCCGCCAGATGCAGGGCAGATCATCCCAATGCCCGAACCCCATGAGAGGGTAGTTTTTCTTACTCACTTTGTCCGCAGACTGGGATTTCCTCTCCACCCATTTGTCCGTGGGCTCATGTTATACTATGGGATGGATTTTCATGATCTGGCCCCCAATTTCATCCTCAACATCTCGGCATTTATTGTCGTGTGCGAGGCCTTCCTCCGCATCAAGCCCCATTTCGGCCTGTGGCTGAAGACCTTCAATGTCAAACTGAAGGTGGTGGTCGGCCAGCAAGCGGAGTGCGGAGGCGCCATGGTGGGCAAGATGCCTAATGTCACCTGGCTTGAAGGCTCCTATGTGGAGACCATAAAGGGGTGGCAATCGGGGTGGTTCTACATCACCGAGGCGCGCGACATCAACTGGGTGGCGGCCCCCGAATTCCGATCCGGAATCCCCACACGGCTCACCTCCTGGAAAGAGAAGGGCCTCATACGTCCATTTTGCATCATGCTTTTATATCAATATTTTGCATTATGGGCTGTTATTACACATTATGTCACAATACTTATGCCTATTCTCTCTTATTTTACAAGGTTTACATAAAGAGGGAGAATGCCGACAGCTGGGAATCTGGGCTGGAAAAGGAGCAAATATTAGAGACCTATTCTGCACAGCTCCAAAAGTCTTGAAACTTCACGGAAGATGTTTTCCAAATATAT